>NW_020955942.1:305815-308007 GCF_003031625.1 Empidonax traillii
TTTTTTTTTTTTTTTTTTTTTTTTTTTTTTTTTTTTTTTTTTTTTTTAATGGGAGGATACGTGCAGAAAAGGTTTGGGAAGCAGAGGGCAGGAATGCTGGGGCTGCCAGGGACAGCTCAGCCATGTCCATGCCGCCGGCATCTCCCGAGGAGCAGCGTGGAAAGTTTCATTTCTCCACCGATTTTCTCCCAACCAACGAAGTTTACCTCTCCCCCCAAAAAAAAAAAAAAATTCAAGCAAAACATACTCAAGAAAAAAACCACAAGTCTTTGTTGAACTGGGACACAGCGTCCCACCTGCCTGGAAAAGCTCTTTGTTTCCTGAGCTTTTGATTATTAATTTTTTTTAAAGCCTCTTTAAAACCTCTTTTCGTATTTTACTTCTCCCATCTTATCTTTTACTTCTCTTTCCAGAGTATTTCCCTGTCTGTCAGGGATGAGCTCCTCCAGCTAGTGCTCATTTTTATCAGAAAAAGCCAATTCATGGTAGGAATTTCTCTGAATTTCCCCTGGCTTTTTTGCACTTTCCTTGTTTTCTCCACCTGTTTGTTTCTGATTTCAATTTAAATGGGCACACGCGTGGGCAAAGGGCAGAATCCCAAGGTGAGCTGGCGAACACAAAATGTTATGTAAAGTGTTTTAACTCCTTTTTCATTTTTAATGTTTTAGATCTCCCTGGTAGAATTAATTTCCTCTGAACTCAGGCTGCAGTAGGCAATCCTGGATCCAATAAAACTGTGGGGAAAAGCTGGGAAGACCACACCAGTTCAGCGTTGGAAAGCCGGATTTAGGGGCAAAGAGCTGATTAGGAGGTGGTTTGATTTGAGGTGCCCTGCTCAGCCCTACAAAACATACATATAGGCAAATCCTCTACCTGTTCTGCAACTGTGACGTTCCCCACCCGAGGGGAAAACATACCCCCAGAATTGAAATAGCAGAAAAACAGGAGGGAAATCTTGACCCCAGCCACGGCTGAGCTGCCTGGAATGCCGACTCCGGCATCTCTGCCTGCTCCCTGTCTGATCCCCTCCCGCTCCTGCTCTGCTTCCCTGTCTGATTCCCCCTTTATTTGCCTGTCCACCCTGCCTGTATCCTGCCCAACGTACCTTTCCACTGCCTGCCTTATCCCTGCCAGCACCAGCCCACCCTGCCCAGTGTGTCCCCAGTAACCAGCCTTCACCCAGGGCAGCTCTGCTCCCACCCAGCTCAGGGACCCCCCCAAAACAGGGACAAGTTTTTGGGGTGACTGCGTTTCCAGGAGGAGCCCAGGGCTGGGGAGCACTGCCAGTTTCCAAGGAGACAGGGGAGAGCTGCTGAAAAAAGCCGGATTTAGGGACTCAACGCAGAGCTTCACCACCTGGTGCTGGGTGAAGGGGCACAGGGATCCCCCCCAAATCGCCACACATACCCTGGCACTGCCTTAACCTGGGGTTTGGGGGGTGGTGACAGGGACAGGGTGGAGGGCTGGGTGTGGGTTTAGGTTTGGGAGGGGCTGAGTTTGGGTCTGGGAAGGTCAGAAAGAGGGGATTGGGAAGGTCGGGCATGGATATGGGTTTGGGGGTTGGGAGGGCTGGTATGGGTTGGGCTTGGCTTGTGTATTGGACCCCACCCAGTTTTAGGGATTAAGAGTGGAATGGGAAGCCCAGAAGGGGCCCCCCAACCTCTGTCCCCCATTTCCCAAGGAGGAGCAAGGCCAGGCCCCCAGAGCCATGCAGGGCTGGGAGTGCTCGGGGGGGCAAACCCCCAAAGGGGAACCTCCCTCACCCCGATCCCATGCTGGGCGTTCTCATCTGGGAAGGGGCACGTCTGCATCCTACTCCCAACCCTGTGGGGTGCAGGGACCGAGGGATGTGCAGAGCTCAGAGACCCCTCCAAATGGATATACATGGATATACATGGATATACACGGATATACATGGATATACATGGATAGAGCAGAACTGTGGGTATCCGGAGATGCTCAGGCCAAGGCACACGTGGATACAGCCACAAACACATGGGTACAGAGCACAAACACACGGATAGAGTGCACAAATACATGGATACAGAGAACAAATACATGGATACAGTGAACAAACTCATGGATAGAGCACAGGTACACATGGATAACAGCACATGGACAAACGGATACAGCACGTGGAGGGAGGGAGGGAGGGAGGAAGGAAGGAAGGAAGGAAAGGAAGGAAGGAAGGA
>NW_020955942.1:308028-309483 GCF_003031625.1 Empidonax traillii
AAAAAAAAGAAAAAACACAAAAAACACGATCGCCTTTCACCCGAGGTGAACTGCACTGAAACTTTTCACAACAAACTGTCTCTGAATGAAAGAGGAAAGACCGAAAATGCCCCAACCTGAGGACATTAAACTCCTCTGGAGCTCCCTTAACTGCTGGCCACGCCGGCAGTATCCGTCAAATCCAACAGGACTTTGGGCAGTTGCTCTGACCTGGACGAATTTTAAACCGAGAAATTCATTGTCGTTTATGCTTGCAGATGTTAACAGAAAAAGAAAAAAAAAAAAAAAGATATATATGCATAAACCTTTTTTTTTTTTCCTGGATTTGGCAGATATGTATAATTATATTAAAATGGTTCTAGCACACTTGATGGTTGTCTTCCGTTTTAATCTCATCTGGCGAGTGACGGAGAAGGGGCGATGCCGGCTGCTGGTTTCCTGTCTGCAGCCAGGCACGGGGGTCCAGGAGGGTCCTGCTGCTCCTGCAGGGCTGAGACAAAGGGGGTTTTGCTGGCAGCTCCCCGAGGTGAAGGAAGGAAAACCAAGGAGGGATTTTTTTTTTATTATTATTATTATTTTTTATTTTATTTTTATTTTTAATCAAAAAAACTTCCATTACAAACAGAGCTTGGATAACGTGACCTTTCCCACCCCAGCTTTCCCAAATCTCTTTGTGGGGACGGAGGGGATGTGTTTGCTCTGTGGCTTCCTGGGAGATGGAGTCCCAGTTCGTGTCTGGGGAGAGCCCTGAACTTTCCAGGGAGGAGAATGGGGAACCTGGTAGTGATCAGGCTGGACCACTGGAGCAAAGGTGCTGGGGAAGGAGGGGGACAAGTGTTTGAGCTACAATCTCACAAGCTGAAGCCACTTATAGGGATCAGGCCCTTCCCAAGCATCTTGGTGGCTCTTTCTCTGTCCTTCTCCCTCTTCCTCCCACTCTCCTTCCCACGCGCGTCGCTGGAGCCCTGAACTTGGTATTTGGATTTAACACGGCGAGAAAACAGACCTCTGGAAAGGGAGGAGAGAGAAAGACATGGGAAAAAGTCCTTGGCACCATCAGCACCATCCCACTCCCTGTCCCCCGCTGTCCCCCAGGGCTTGTCACCAGCACCCTCCTGCCTGTGAGTCACTCGGGGCCACGGGCGTGGGGCCACTGTCATCCCACTGCTGCCCCCAGGAGTGGGGGACACAGTGATGGAGAGAGGCACCCTCATGGTGCCTCTCCAGCCATTCCTTGGCTTCATATCCCAGCATCCCAAATGGGTTCTTCCCCTCCACGGGCAACAGCAAACCCACTCCTTCCTGCACTGATATTTGTGTCCTCCATGAGCAAAGATCAGCCCTTAAAAACAACGTATTTCATCTCTGGAACTCAGTCGAGCTTTTGTGTTGTGCTTGTTAGTCAGTGATTTCTTTTTTTTTTTTTTTTTTTTTTTTTTTTTTTTTTTTTTTTTT
>NW_020955942.1:312269-351743 GCF_003031625.1 Empidonax traillii
GGGAAGGGAAGGGAAGGGAAGGGAAGGGAAGGGAAGGGAAAAGGTGAAAGAGAGAAGACAAAAAAGACAGAAGGGAAGGAGAAATTGCATTTCCAGCTGCTGGGACTGCCTGGTATCTCCCTGCTGCTACTGCTGCTGCTACACCTCTGTGCTGGGACAGAGCAGAGGGAGGTGACGGTGAGGGGGAGAAGAGGTGGTGAAGAGATAGATAAATATATAAATCCCACACAAACTGTTAAAATCTGCTCTGAGAGTCAATTTTGACTTTTAGGCTCATGAACCATTAATAAAAATCTCCTTACACTCAAATGGCTCTCAAATGCTGTGATAGCGGATTACAAACTCCTAATGGAGATACTGTATGATCAAATATTCTCTAAGCAGCAAGGTCTGACATAGTGGCGGTGGTCAGGCCACCTGATTATCAGCTTATCGGCAAATACTTCTTAGTGCAGGATGTGCCAAAAAGAAAGTGTCTTCCTTGACGTGGTCCCTTCCCTGATCTTCATTTAAACAGGTTTGGGAATGCCATCATGTGCTCTGGGGGCCATAAGATGCCCTGTGGAAATGATGTCCCCACTCTATCATAAGACTTGATCTTGGTTTCCCTTTTTCCTGTCAGAGGTGCAGAGTTGGAGGTACCAGAGGGCCTTCAGGCTCCCAGAGCACAGAGAAAACACCTTTCTTGGTCTCAAAGACCTCCTGGTGACACTCAACCCTTGCCAGGACCAAACCACTGTATGTGATGTATAATTACTTGGTGGTTTAAATTTGGAAGGCTGAGGCAGCATCATTGCAGGGACAGCAAGAGGAAAGGAGGTGACTGTGAGACCAGAGACCTCCTTACAAGCTCCCCATGGAGCTAACTGGGAAACCTGGACTGTATTCTGCTGTTGTCTTTTTTCGGGGAGGAGATGGTTCTCCCCCTGCCTCCCCTCACACTCTCATAGGTAGGAACCCCAGTATTCATTCTCTTGTGGATGCTGCCAACCAGAAGTGCCATATTTCTGCCAGAGCTGCTGATGCTTAGAAAACGCAGCATCTAACCAACCATGGGAGCCCTGTGCCCTGGGAGGGTCTGGGATCAAGCTGGAGAGGGAGGAAAGGGCATGAGGGAGCAAGGAGGGCAACTTCTATCAGAAAATATGGCAACTTCTATCAGAAAATATGTGTAAAAAGTCCTTTCTGGTCTGTAACCTTCCCAGCAGGGACTGTGTTTTGTGTGTGTGCACAGGACCCAGCACAGAGGGGCTGTGGGTCTCTGCTGCTGCTCTCCCTCACCACTGACACCACTTCACAGCCTGCTGGGGGATGATTCAGCTCCCACTCTCCTGAAGTAATTACACAGGAGGGTTTTCAAGATTTGAAGCATTTTTGGCTTTCCTAAAGAGGGTTGTGGGGTCAGGGTGTCAATGCCAAGCAGAAGGACTTTCCTCCTGACCTGCATTGATTCACTTGTGACTTTTTGGCAAGGCTTGGCACGTGCTTTGTGTTTTCAAGCACCAACCTTTGGGTGCAGGGAGGATGCCCGTGCTGGGCTGCCTTTCTTATCCCTCCCCTGCCAGAGGGGAGAGGGAGCTCCAGGGCTCAGGGTGTGTTCCCCAACAAGGCCACATCCTCCTGCCCCATTCTCTTTACGAGTGACACATCACTTTTGCTTTCACACATGCTCAAGCAGAGGTAAACCTGATTTATCTCCTGATGTTGCTGTTAAAAGCAAAGTGTTCCTCCATCCATGCAAGCTGGTCTCACTGTTGTTGAAAGCCCTCTGCCTCACTGATTTTTGGAGGCCTCTGTGTCTCCTCTGTAGGATGTGGGGCCGCAGGTTTTATCCTTTGGGATAATCAGGCTTCCCTCCCATTAAGAAAATATGTGGAGCCACTCCCCAGGGAAGCCTGTCTGGGGAGTTGCTGCAGGCTGATTCAGGTGAGGGTGTTTGCCCAGGGGCTGAAGAGCTGCAAAGGAGGAACTGTGAGGTGAGGAGCTGGTGAGTTGTGGGGGTGTTTGTTGGGTTGTGAGGCTGTTCCTTCAGTGTCAGAGGAGGAGGCAGGGGCCCTAAACCCTCCTAACAGCTGTGAGGTTGCAGGAACTGGAGTAGTGGAATGCTGAGAAGGGTGATGAAGTCTGGTGGGAACCCAAACAGCTTCAGCCCTGGGTCAGAAGTGGGATCAGGACAGGGATGTTGCCCCTGAAACCCTGGAAATCCCCAAATCAGGTGGGAGAGGAGACCTGTACAGAAATGGTGCTGTCCAGTCTCAGGACCTGGCTTTGAAACTAGAAGTGGAGGATTAGGAAGGATTGAGGAAGAGCCAGGAAAGCAACTCAAGGAGTGGCAAACCTACTTGGTGGAGGACTTGGGGAGAACCTGTCAATGTAGGAGTTATCCAAGAGGGTGTTGAGATGATGCAAGTAGATTCAGTGAGTGCAGGATATCACCTGGAAGGCAAAAGGGTGTGTTTACCCATCTGGTGAGACTATGACAAATTAAAATTAAATTAGTCCAAACTGACCATCCGAGAAAAATAAAAGCAGCTGAAACAACTTGCTTTAGGACGTGGAATCTGGGCAGGATTTTTTAAAGTGTTACACTCAAATACCTGTTTTCCTTTCTAAAAGTCATGCAGTAGGTACTTGCCCCTACCCATAAGCACTTAAAATACAATAAGGCATATCCCTTGTGGCAACTATCCAGGTTACCCTGCGGTTTCAGGGCTGTGTGCAGGACTTTTTAGAGGATGGAGCATTCACCAGATGGTTCCTGGGGAAATTTGCATCTGGATCATCTCCGGTCGTGGGAAATCAAACACAGCTGGTGTAGGAGAGGGCTGAGAGCTGGTCACCAGGGATCAGGGCACCAGTGGTACAGGTGGCCTGTGCTGCTGGGATTTGTGTTCTGGTAGGACCTCCAGGCTGATGGCTCGTCCAAGACAAGTGTGACAGAGGCACGGCTCGCTGGCGGCGTCCAACCTTTCCCACGTTCGTGGAACAGCCCATCTGCAGTGGAACAAGGGCGCTCTCTGCCACTCCTGTTGTAACGCTGGAATCCCTGAGGTGAGCCAGGACAGGGAAACACCTTGCACGAATTTTCTGGAGCAGTGGGGGCCAGCCCTGCTGCCCCTCTGCTCTTTCAGTTCTTGAACTGCTCTCCCTCCCTCTGCCCCCCTTTGCACAAGGATTGAGGACGCAGTGCCAACCTCTCCAGGTGTGCAAACTATCCACCTCCTTTGGCAGGTACTGCCAGGGCCAGCCCACACTGCTGAAGGGCTGCCAAAGCTCCTTTCTGACTCATGGTCTCCCATACCAACAGTGAGAGAGGTGACTGCAGCAGGGGTCGCAGCAGGGACAGCTGATACTCTTTCTCTGTGTTTTAAGGGGTGCTTTCAGTGTTTTTCCAGGTTGCCAACGCTTGAATGGACCATCCAGGCCTGCTGCAAGTGTGTGACACTGCAAGGGATGGTGGTGGATTGACTGAAAATGAGTAACAAACAGCGTGCTTGGAGCTATTTGGAATTTGGTGGGAACAACTGTGGAGGTGCAGAGGTATTGGGTTGATGGAATCACATTAAAATAGCCCCTGTAAGTCTAATTTCCCAGGGAAAATTCTAGTCTCTGACGTTTCCTTTTTTTATTTTGATGGCATCACTGGCCAGTGAGGGCCTGTTGAGTCTCCCCTCACCACCTACCATCGGGTCAGGCTGCAAGAGTCAAAGGCAAAAGAGCACCAAGTAACACCCTGGGGTGCCAAGGGACATGCAGGTCCCTCCTGGCCAGGGTGTCTCTGCAGAATCCATTGAATCCCTTTCTCACACACCTGTCCTGGGGCCTGTCCACGCTGCAGGAGGGTCCTCATGGCTGGGGAGGTTTTTATGGCTCCATGGCTTTTATGCTTCTGCCTGCAGTGCTGTAATTGCCTCAACCTTTGCACAGATACTGCAGCAAACAGTTGTTATTACTTGGCCACGGCCTTTAATATTTGCTGCGAGAAGATGTCTCGTCCTTTGCACGATTTCTGGGAGGCTGAGATTTCCCAAACCCGGGAGCTGAGCCTAGCAGAAGGTATCCTTAGCCTTGTTGGGACTGGGGCAAGGACAGAGGTTGATTTTCCCGTGCCAGACCCAGCCCCTCCACGGAGCACAGGGCAAATCATAGAATCATGGAATGGTTTGGATTGGAAGGGACCTTAAAGATCATCTGGTTCCACCCCCCTCCCCTGCCGTGGGCAGGGAACCAGCTGTGTCTGGCACCGGGGCATGAAGGAATAGAGGTGTTGCAGAAGCAGGAGATGGGCTGAGCTGCAGGGGGAGAGGGGGTGTGAGACAAGAATCAGCTGTGGGGACCCCCCGGCAGCACCGAAGGTGTGAGGGCCTCCTGATAACCAGGGAATCCAGTGATGCTCCCGGGCTCGTACTGGGAATCTGCGGCTGTCACTGCCCCCATCGGCACTGACAGCCTCTTTAATGGGCAGTGATTAGATATTACAGAGAGTCAAATTACTCGTGGAGACCGGGCATGATGTGCTCAGTTTTTATTTGCCCTCAGATCGCGGCGTTAATTCTGGATCCAGCCACACCAGCCTGTTCTGGGAGCTTTAAAATTAAACCGGTCACAAGGCTGCCCTTCGGTTTCCCGTGACTTATGCAAGGAACCAAACACGTGAGAACAAAAGGACAAACGGAAAACCGAGGTCTCAGGCTGGAATTCAGCCTTCTTTCTGGTTTGCACCCAGAGCAATGCGATGGAGTCAACGATCCCGCGCCAGGAGAGGGGAGGGAGGGGGTTGTCCTGATTAGATCTAATTTCCTACCTGTTTACTGTAGGCATTTGCATAATGATCACCCTGCAAAGAGTGGTTAGCATATGCTAACACCGATTCTTTCACCCATTAAAACACAAACCCCAGGCAGGCTGCTGCTGTTTACAGCACATCCCCTTCTCCTGATTGCATCCCGGGGGATGTGGCCAGTGGTGCCCCCACTACCTGAGATGGCTGGAAGCCTCTCCCAGATGTCGTCAGGACAGGATGTAGGGAGATAAACACAAACTGCTTTATTTTCATGCATTATGAAAAGTCACAAGGCTGAGAAAGACATCTAAGGTTTTTTCAGGGGTTGAACTCAATGATCCTTGTGAGTTCCTTCCAACTCAGGATATTCTATGATTACATGATTCATTTTCCATTTTAGTTCCTTGTTAAGTGTTGGAAGAAAGGGACTTCTTAAATATCCCATATTCCCAGCCCAAGCACTAGCTTGGAGAGAGCAGCTGATAGATTTTGAGTCAAGGACAGTGATCCAGTCCTCTTCCATTATTTGAGCCCAGAAGGATACACTTTTCACCAGAACTTTCACCAAAACAAATCTTCATGCATAGCATGATGATTTACAGCCCTTCACCCTGTCCTGGTGGGATGTTGAGTTTATTTGTAAATCGTTTGCTTTCAGTGAGGGCAGGCACAAGTGTGCCATTGTTTTGGAAGAGTTTCTCGTCAGCTGAGTGACAAAAAAAAAAAAAAAAAAAAAAGAGATAAAGGAGAGGGATGCAAGGCAGACAGGACTGTGCTATTGCCAAAGGGTGGCAGAGGATTGCAAGGTTTGAGGAGCCAAGCAGCGAGGTGTCAGCAAACAAACCCAAGCTGGTTCGCCTTTCAGCAGATCTGTTCATCACTTTGCTTCAGCAAACAGGGTCATGAAGTCCTTTCCCACCTCTCTTTTCTCAGTGCCTCCCACATGTGTTTTCACAGCCCCTGGCAGCAGGCACACAATGCTCCTTTAGCTGCTGCGAGACTTGTGCTCCCCCCCCCTCCCCGGCATGCACATCTTTTTTTAACGAAAGCATTTCAGTAGCCTGGGTGACTCTGATGTCTTAGAGACCAATTGCTATGCCAGCAGATCTCTGAGGGGACAGGAATATCCAGGCAAGGATGCAGGGAGCAGGTGAGAGGCAGCCACCTCTCCCGTGGGATGGAGCAGCGCAGCACGTCTCAGTTTCTCCCTGCTCTGGGTAGATTTGCTCCTGACAAATATCTTTGGCTGCTTCTTGTTGGGCAGTATTCTGCACCAACCAGATAGTCATAGACTGGAAAAGTATAGAACAATTCAAGTTTGGAGGGGCATCTGTAGGTCTCCATTCCTAGATCCTGCTCAAAGCAGAGCAAACTTCAAAGTTAAATCTCGTTGCTTTGGTCAAATTTTGAATATCTCCAAGGATGGAGATTCCTCTCAGGTCCTGTGCTCCCTGCCCCAGGGCTTAACTGCTCCCATGGAGGAGAGTTTTTACCTGTCTGGTGTCTGTGATGGAGGGGGAGCCTGAGGGATCACTGTCACCTCCCACACAAGCCCAGACCCCCAGGGAAATGAGGAATCCTTTGCCCCAGCTCCCTCAAGCATCCGCTCTCTCCTGCTTTGGGCCCACAACACAGAAATGCACCTTAGAGTCATAGAATCCTGGAATGGTTTGTGTTGGAAGGGACCTTCAAGATCTTCTAGTTCCAGTCCCCAGAAACATGGATTACCCAGTGTTTATCACTGCCTGGATTTGGAAGCTGAGGTGTTATGGCTACCAGCCAGTGGTGTGCAGGGGTAGGACCAGGTGGTCCTTTGCTCTGTTCTGATTTGTGAGGCTCTGAAGCCCCTTGGAGCAATTCCATAGTGTGGAATCCATGGGTTTTGATCTCCAGCCATGTCCTTTGGCAGCTGCTGCTGTCGTCTTGGACCCACCTCTCTTCCACACCAAACTTCCTGCTGATCTTTGGTGGCGTCTGGAAGTTCTCTGGGACGACTTCAAGGGTTTTCCAGGGATTCCCATCACACTGTTCTGGTCCAAGGACAGCAGAGATGGTCTTGGTGACTGTTGTATCTTGGGGTGGCGTCGTCTTCTCTGAGTCCCCCTTCACATATCCCAGTAGTGGTGGCATTGAGGCGTTAAGTGACTTTGTTCCCCGTCACTGCGGTGGGGAATTTTTGCTTTCTGCTCTCTGTGTCATACATGGGACCCTAATGCTGCCCTTCTTAGTTGGAGTCATTGCTGTGGGGTTAGCTCTGCTGCTCAGCACCCTGTCCCACATCCTGCCCATCTCTCACAGAAGTCTCTGTGGTGGTCACAAGGCCGAGTTCCCACCTCTGTAATGCACGTACCTCCTGCCTCCCTTTCTCTTGATTTTGTGTAACCAACACTATCTCATTCTGCTGGGGTTCCCACAGCTCATCAAATACCTTTATCAGCTGCTCCAGTATCCCTGGCAGGATTCCTGGAGATGCTGTTTCCCTCCCTCCTCTTTTTCCCAATGAGCCTGGTAAGATTTCTATTTTCTCATGTTCTTTCTCATGGTCAGCTGTCTATGCAGTGCTTGTAGGAGGATGTTTGTCCAGAAATCCAGCATTTCCAGTGGTCTGAGCCCTACCTGTTTGCTTTTTTCTCAAATTGCTGGATGTTTTCCTGTCTGTCATTATCATGGAATCACAGAATGCTTTGGGTTGGAAGGGAACTTAAAGATCATCTAGTTCTACCCCCTGCCATGGGCAGGGTCACCTCCCACTAGACCAGGTTTCTCCAAGCCCTGTCCAGCCAGGCCTTAAACATTTCTAGGAATGGGGCAGCCACAGCTTCTCTGACCAACCTGTGCCAGGGTCTCACTACTCTCACAGCCAAGAATTTCTTCCTAATATCCAATTTAACCCTGCCCTCTGTCAGTGTGAAGCCATTCCCCTTTGTCCTGTCCCTCCAGGCCCTGGTCCAAAGTCCCTCTCCAGCTCTGCTAGAGCCCCTTTAGGCTCTAGAAGGGGCTCTTAGGTCTCCCTGGGGCCTTCTCTTCTCCAGGTGAACACTCCCAGCTCTCCCAGCCCATCTCTGTAGCAGAGGTGCTCCAGCCCTCAGAGCATCTCCATGGCCACCTCTGGACTCACTCCAGCAGGTCCAAATCCTTCTCATGCTGGGAACCCCAGAGCTGGATGTAGAAATGACAGAACCTCTGTGTGCTCCTGGCAGAAATGGAAATCCTGGTATTCCCAATTTTCCAACAAGGCATGGAGACACTATAGGTAGGATTGGGTCTCTGTGGGATAGTTTTGTGATCAACCAGGTATCTCAGGCACATCTCAAGCCTCCAAAGGTGAGCTGATACCTCAAAACTGTGCATTCTCCTGGGCAGTGAGAGCTGGTGGTTCAAATTCTGCACCTGGAAGCTGCTGTTTTCCTGCCATCACTCCATAGCTGCAGGGACTGGTGCAAGAGCCCAGCTCGATCCTGCTGGAACCGCACATTGCGTTCTCATTATGCAACTGCTGTATTTTAATAGAAACCTCTTTTTTTAGGCAGCCTCAAAAACAGTCGGATTTTTTTTTTTTCCCCTCCTTCTGTCAAATGACCAACTTAATAATTCACTAGTTGTGCTGGGATTAGGCACTTTGGGCCACGCTCTGGATTTCTTATCTTTAATGTAGTTCTCGACGACAACTTCTGCACTTAATCCCCTGACAAAACTCCCTTTGATTCCCGCGACAGTCGCTCACAGAGATCAAACGCAGAACTCTGCTCTGTCAGGTAGAGCTGGGCGAATAATTTGTGACAAATAATTTACCCACAGACTTTTCTCCTCGTTTCCAGCTCACAAATTGTCCATGTTGGTTGAGTCTCGGGGCTGCTGACGGATTTGTTTCTGGCTGCACGAACCCGAGTTCAGTGACTCGCTCATGAGCAAAAAGCCCTGCGAGAGGACGTTTAAAGAGCTGCAAAGCCGTTCGTGGTGCTTTGACCTCGCTCAGCGTCAGCCTTGGCTTTCAGCAGGGCTCACCCCACCAGTGGCATCACCACGCACCCCCGGTGTGCTCAGCGCTCGTGACTCATCCTGTTGTATTGCTGTTCCAGGTTGGAGGAGCCGCGGCTTTAACGAGCCCGGAGTCGCAGTGCAAATAAATCTCTCATATCGCCTCAAAAACTTCCCGTTTCGGGGATGCGCTGTAATGTATGCGCCTGATATGAGTTTTATCGCTTCCCCTTCCAATAACAGCCTCCAAAACGCCAGCAGAGGCGAGACAGGGATGTGCAGAGATAAAGGGACCTGGCTTCCACGTGGGATCACCCCCAGCAGCACTGCCCAGCGCTCTCTGCAGCCCACATCTCCTGACCGGAGGTTGGGCACGAGCCCCATTTTTAGCTTTGCATTGCTGTGGCCTCTGTACCAGCATAACCATCTAACTGAGCATTAATGGCATCTCTCCGTGTGTTACATTAATGCAATCTGAGTGCTTAAGGTAGAGAGAAAAAAAAATAGGAGTTAGTATTAATTAGGAATTAGTTCTGATATAGACAGATTTGAGCGATATTTATGGCTGTAATTTTGCAGGCAGGAGTGCTTTATCTTGCAATTTCTGTCAACTTTAGCTGTTTATCTTCCTTTAAAAAAAAAAATAAAATAAACACCTGCTACTCTCCAAATGCACCAAGGTGGGAACTTTAAGGTCTCCATCTATTTTCCAAACAGCCCTGGTAACGCCTGCAGGGAGCACAGAGCAGTGCTGTCTTACCAGGGCCCACAGAGACGCTTCATTAACCCAATTAAGCAGGTGGATGGAGAGGGTCTCTCTGATAATTTACACCTTACTAATGAAGTGTGTGACTCTTAATCTCCTCCAAACAAGATACACTCATGAAACACTGGTGCAAGGAAAGGGGAAATTAATTAGGTGAAAAAACTATGAGATTATAGCAGAGGGATTCCAACAAGGCAACTGTAACATGGCTGGTGATTCATTTGTGCCTGTCTTAAATTAATGTCTGAGCTGTCAAGTAAATAAGACCCAGCATTATTTTGGCTTAAAAGACATTCTCACCAGGCCTAGCACGAGGCACCTTATTTTGCTGCATGACACACCATTTTCCAAGCCCCAGCTGCCCGAATGACCCTGGGGTGAAACAAACCCCACTCTGAGCAGAGTTTGGCCTTTTCCTAAAATGTCTAGTGAAGGGTTAGAGGGAGATACTTATTTTTTGCAAGTATCTTCAATATAGTGATAGGTTTGTATCATATAAATATCTGCCTGGCTGCCAAGCCCATATTCGGGTTGTGGAGCTGGGGATGCCCCATCCCTGGAAGTGTCCAAGGCCAGGTTGGATGGGGCTTGGAGCAGCCTGGTCTAGTGGAAGGTGTCCCTGCCCATGGCAGGGGGTTTGGACTAGATGATCTTTAAGGTCCCTTCCAACCCAAACCATTCTATGATTCCATGAAATCATAGTCAGCAGTGACATTCAACAGTCTTGAGCTGGCTGCTCAGCACAACATGACTTCTCCTCACCTCCAGTGGCACTGGAAGACCCCTGCATGAGCTCCTGTCCTGTTTAGGTGCTGGTGGGTGATCTCCCCAAATTTGGGTGTGAACCTGGCTCAGAAGATTCTCCATTTTTGTACCCAAAAGCCCATTAAGAAGCCACTGTTCATCTTGTGGTCATGTCTGACCACTCTGCCTCCAGGGAATGGGGCCTTCATGGTTTATAGAATGAAGATGCTACCAAAATGCACTTTGTCAGTTAAATTAAACTGCTGGCTACTGAAAGATTCCCAGAGTAGCAGATCTGAGCAGATTTAACATCGGAAATTGTGTTTTGTCCTAAAAGGAACTCAGTGAATCCAAGTATCTCAAAGCTTTTGGCAAACAAGAATTAAATCAGCAATTAATTAAGCGCTGTGGCACTCCTCATATATTATGATCACTCAGCATTGCCAACTGCAAACATTCACAAACTGCGAGTCCAGCTCCCCAAAATTATGAGATTGGCTTAAAGAATCACGAGATTAAAACCCAAAATTGTTGCGTTTTCTTTATCCTCCATCTGGCTCCTCAGCCTCTGGGGTAAACACGTGTCGTGCTTTCAACCACAAGTGCGAACCACTTACTTAAAAACATGAAAACTGAGATCCTGGTGCTTCATAACAACTCCAGCAGCTCAGGCTTTCAGAAAAATGCTAAAAATCCTAAGACTCATTACAAAATCAGAAGAATTTGCAATACTGATCACTTGTAACTGAAATATATTTGGCTCAGCAGCTATTTCTGAATGCAGGAATCCAAGAGCTGCTGGAGGAGGAATAACGAGGACTGTCCTTCCTGATCAAACCCACAGGAGAATTTAGGGGGGTGAAACACAATGACAGAGGCAGGATGTCGTGTAGTCCTTCGCTGGAATTTAGCCAGGGCACGACAGATAAACACATCAGTCCACATGAAAACTCTTCTGGGATTGTTAATTATTACAAATAGCTGTCCCTGTCTCTCTGGGAGGTGATTTCAGGCATCAGGCGCTGGCCCGGGGGCGATGGCTTCGTACTGAACCACAGATGTGGATGCCACCCCCAGAAACCCCACTCTCCTCCAGCCCTGACAGACAGTTTGTGTCAGGAAAATCCTGTCTCAGGCTGATCCGACTTAGCTTGTGAGACAGGGCCATTTTGGTGGCAGGGCTGGCAGCCACCGCATTACTGTCTGGAGGAGAATTTACGCTGCAGTGGGGATGGCAAATTATCTGGAGGGAAAGTAGCTGCAGCAGGGCCATGGCTGGCCAAAACCAGGAAAACAGATTTCAAACTAATGTAAACAGCTTGGGTTTATCACCGGTTTTGCAGGTTCAAAAATAAATATCATCGTTTCTGTGGTTCGAAAGTTGGTTATTTTCCACTGACACTTCGAAAATGGAGTTTTCCGGCGACCTTGAAAACCACTTTAAAATGCATTTTTCAGTCGTTTAAAAACCTGAGGTTAATAAAAGAGAATCAGGAAAAGAAAGGAAGTTTCAATTCTTTAAGCGGGTCTATTTGTCAAGGAAGAGAAGATGAACTTGCAGCCACCTGAGCACCCAAGCACATGTATTTTAGAGAAGTAGCTCTAATGTCTTCACTGCAGCAGGATCCTTGTGGGCATCAAGAAGCTGTTTCCTCCAAGGAGGAACATTATAGCAGTGCTTAGGACAGGCTCTGATCTTTGCACCTAAACCTGTTTAAAGTAACATTAGGGGCTTTATACTGCTATGAAATTACCTTGGGCCAGTGAGAGCACTCGCTGGCTGTGTGCTCCACGCTCCTCTGTGAAAATCGGAGCACAGGCAGGTTGAGCTATGGACAAATTCATGCAGAGAGCACCAGCCAGGCTTATTTTAGCAAAAAAGATACAGCCTCTGACTCGGGAGCTCGGTGCTGCAGGGAATGGAGGTGATAAGGGGGAGGGCTGACCTTGTTTCTCTGGTTTTTCTCTTAAGCATCTCTGCTGGATGGACCTTCAGGCCAACTCACCCATGGTCACTTGGGTTCTTCGGTCCCTGAGGGTTCCACCCCAACCCCAGCCCAGAGAACCATCACTAGGAGGAGCTCCCAAACACTGTGGCCAGGAGAAGCAATGCAGGTGCAGAGGAGTTTTGGTTAACCTGTGAGCCACGGACCTCATGATGCTCCACTCCACTTGGACCCATCTCCCTGCTTTCCAAGTAACCTTTGCATAGGAGACAAAGCACTTCCGAGGGTTATGCTAAATAGGTGTCTGCGGCTCAGTAATTAGTGTCAGCACCCATAATTGTTGTGTTTCTCACTTTGGTAGTGCCAGTGCCCTCATGACAGAGCCAAGCACCTTATCGAGTTGCTTTCTTCCTCCAAAAGATGTACCAGCAGGTCATGTACAGGTTAAACATGGCAGCTCTCAGGAGCTGTTTTATCCTGTGTGCAAACCTGGTTATAAAGCTTATCAAGAAGAGAGGCTTGGTATCGCAGTCTAGTACTCATAATTAATCCTGGAGACAGCAAGGATTTAGGTTCATTGGGGCTGACTTCAAATTAAAAAGTCACTATTAGCATGTGAAACAGACACCATATGTTATGTATTAACACTGTAGATGTTACAGAATGTTGTGTACTTTTTGTTTCAAGTACGATGGCTGGAGATACATCCTTCTCAGCAGGCAGTTTTTTGGTTATCTGTGTTTCCCTTATATGGTGTCCATTAGGTTGGTGGAAAATGTCTTTACAGTGGTGGCTATGCCTGGATAGATTTGTATGCAGGCATCCATATAGATGAGGTCCTTGTTTACATAGTCATTTATATTTGTACTTATGAAATTATACCGATTTTATGTGTATTTTATATGCTATTATTACAGTTAAAATACAGCGCTGATCAGTGCACACGCCAATCAGAGAGAAAAGGCATGCACACATCAAAATATAGGATATATTTACACATACAAATAACTCAAAATATGGAGGGAAATGCTGTCTAAGGATATATTTGGCAGCACCCTGTAAAACCTCATGGAGCGGGGAGTTAATACAACGTTCTCAGTGTCTCCAGTCATCTGAAATTTGAGTTTAAAGTTTTTGCACAATCACAGCCAACATAAAATGCAGCAGGAAATCGCCATTAGTCAAATGTGGTCGTCTAATCCCACTGCAAAATGGAGCTTTTTCATTTTTATCCCGCCACGGGTTAGTTTGTGATTTCATATGTCAGATACATCAATTCTGCCAAGGAGAGAAGATGGGCAAGAACAAATTAAAAATATAGCCTCCTTTGCTTCGGGGGAAGTAGAGAGGGCAGGTCTTTGTAGAGAACAGTAATAATGATCTCATTTAAGAGACTTTCTGGGTTTGATTCTTTGCTGCCCTTCCTCATAGTTAATTACACCCTGGCAAATTGAGGGCCTAAGCAGCAAATCCAGATGAACACGTATTCACTCTTTTCTGCTGGAATTGCATTGGGAGAGTGCAAGCTGGGAGAAACCAGCCCATGTCCTTGGACATGGTCATGACAGGGATGAGAAACCTGCCATTTCCATCTCTCCCTCTTCCTGTCCTCGTCTCATTTTGCTCCTCGCTCTCCCCCACTTCCTAATTCTCTCCCTTCATTTGTGCGACCACTGGGATAAATACAGCAACAGCCCCTCTCTTCCCGGAGCCTCATGCTTGGGAGGATATTAGTGTGTGCCACACTCTGCTTGCTGATTTGTCTTAAGATAATTATTTCTAATGGCTGTTGTTGTTTTTCCTGCAGAAACTGTAATGTAGCCCCTTTTGTATCATTGGCTGAAGCCTGTTGTTTCTGTAAGAAAAACAATGGGCCCTCAGATTAGGTCTGCATATTATGGCTCTACTAGCACAGCAGGCTTTTGGTATTGGTACCAATCCTATCAATTCCTGGCATCCTTCCCCCTTTACTCCTGGTAATTAATCTTTTCATGAATGCTGTCACATTTAGAGCCATTTCATTAAGTTTCTGGTTCCTGCATTTATGTAACCCACCGCATCTCTCATCTGCTCCATCAGCTGGAGAGATGTGGAAAGAGGCAGTGCCGGGTGCTGGGGTCACTCTCCCCATCCTTCTTTCCTCTCTCTGTCCCATCACTGAAGTCACACACCGATGGCAGACAAGCAGCCTGAGAGGGGCAAAATTGAGCCGTCAAAAATTAGCAAAAGCCCCTGTGAATGAAGCCTGTGGAATGTGACGCCCATTTCCCATATGTGTCCGTGTACCCAGGGCTTAATAGGGAAGCGTTTATACGCTGTGTGCAATACAAGGCACGTTTTCCGTGTGAAACATCTCGTGCTTCTTAAAGCAGGGACAGAATTTTAGGACAGTCACTTCCTCCTGCCACGCACCAATGCTTCTTCCTTCCTCCCCCTCAATAAATATCTCCCACAAAGTGCACCAGCTTCGAGCCATTTCTGTAAAGCAGGAGGTTTTTCTGGGTTGGGGAAGGAGAAAAGAGGTTTAAAGTCCCTTTTCCTGCTATCCCTGCGGGCTGGAGGGGAGTGGAAGGGGTCTGGGTCCGATGGCTGCAGTCAGCGTGTGGCTGCAGCGCAGGGTGAGAGACAAAAGCTTGTATTCCCAGCCCTGCCTCAAGTGACCTTGTGCAACCTCTTAATTACTGCAATTACTTGCCTCCTGAGATGACATTATTAGGCCGTGCTCGGTAATAAGGGCTGTGAAGTTCACAGAATTATTCGTGCCGGTTGGTGGAGGAGCAGGGAGTAAAACACCCGGACATCTTGTGGCTTCCAAACCACCCCGGGGTCAAAAGGGGTTGGCCACTGGCTCTTCTCTGAAATTTGGAGTCGGTGGTGCCCACCAGTTTTAGGTTTGGAGCTGGAATTTTTGCAGTGTGGCATCGGCATCGCTTCACTGAGGGTGAGCCAAGAGCGATGCTGAGACGTGGCTGCACCTAAATATGTTTTAGCAGGGACAGAAAACAGCAATTGTCCCCCTCCAGTGCTCCCCACCTGCCAAAGCCGGTGTTTCTCCCCCAAATCAAACTCCTAAATGGTAAAATACCCAGTATAAAATATGAAAGGGTTAAACCCAAACGCTGCTGAGGCGAATTTTTAGCATTAGTAACACTAATTCAAAACTCCAAAAGGCTGGAGCGTTTTGCTGTCCTTGGGAAAAAAAAAAAAAAAAAAAAAAAAAAAAAAAAAAAAAAAAAAAAAAAAAAAAAAAAAAAAAAAAAAAAAAAAAAAAAAAAAAAAAAAGAAAGAAAAAAACTGCTGAAAACCCTAAAACAAACAACTAAAAGCAGAAAGAGCTGCAGAATTCACCCTAAGGCAGGGAATAAACATCGAGGATCTCAAGTGAAGTATTTAGTTATTGAGGAGCAACAGCAGCTGAAAACAGGAGACTAAATGGAAAGAAATTAAACAGCCTTAAGTGCAATCACTGGTACCTCCAATGACAGCTGTAACTGCCTTTGCCTGTGGCTGAGGCTGCTGGGATGGAGCAGCAGCCCTCCTGCCTTGGTGTTTGCACCATGTGTGAAAATGTGGCTGTCACTGAACACCTTCTGCTGCTATTGTGGTCAGTGTTGACCTGGAGGTCCTGCATTTGGCTGAAACGACACACAAGGATGCCAACCCTCCTCACTACCAGCTGCAATCCAAGCCATGATTCCCTGCTCCAGAAGGAGAGATGTGCCCTCCAGCTCAGGCTGATCTGCCGAGGGCAGGGGGGTTGTTTTTTTGCCTCTGTGACTCTGCCTGGCTCTATCCCTGCCAGGGAACACGGGGATCCCCTGCTCAGGTCCCCCCACCCAGCACCCCTGCAGAATCAGAACCGCCTGTTCAGGGAAAGGGTGGAGGGCAAGGGAGGGTCCAAAGTGGAGGAGAAGGATGCAATTGGCTTGTCTCCATGGGCAGGGATGTCAATCTACCCTCTGAAGCAGGTTTGGATGTGGAGGGGCCATGGAAAAGCTCATCTCCATGATTTCTGGGTGGAAGGAAGTGCCGTGCCAAGCCAGGCAAACAAGAGTGGGGGGAAAGCACAAGACACTTGCTGAGGGCTGCAGGGAGTGACTTCCAGTACCCTCCATTCCCTTGTGAATAATTCAGCTGCTCTGTGTGTGCATCCGGTGGAGCTCTGGAGTCAGAGGGAGCAGCCCTGCCCTCCCTCCAACATCTGCCTGGCAATTGCATTATGCATATGCTACACATGCCTGTGGGGTTTTTTTTCTATTTTGGCTTTTGTTTTTCTTTTTTTTTTTTTTTTTTTTTTTTTTGTCCACTGACACCTCTGTAATGGAGGAGGCAAAATATTTTCATTATCCTCTCCCCAGAATGTGGAAATCTTCAAAGAGGAGGTAGGAGGGAGGTTAGCTCCTCCAGCCTCATTTCCCTACCGCTGCCATTCCTTGGCTGTTCATCACAAAATGAGTCCACACGCCCAGTGCATCGTGGCATTGAGCCCATAGTACGTTTTGCCTTTTCTTTTTCTTTTTTTTTTTTCCTTTTCCTCCCCTAAAATTATTTCACGTTGCAAACCTGGCGATTATTTCATGCTGTTTAAACTATATTTGTAGTCTTTGATCATACATAAGTAGACTGAAGTAAACTGCTGATAGTGAAGATATTGTTCTCGGTGTTTCTCCCCTCGCTTTGTTCATTACATTATGCCTTATAAGCTCACATGAAATGCTCATTGTGGCAGTGCACCTTTGTTATTAATTCTTGTGGTGCCACATATTTTTATGAAGCATAGCTCATTCACAAATGGAACTGTTAGGGAGTCCATGCCAGCGTTTATGGGTGTATTTCACACACAACACAGACACACAACACACAATTACATGCACCCCAAACACATACTTATCCCCACAAACAGAGGGACCAAACCATCACGTCCTATTTACGTTCTGTGAAATACTGACAACCCAGCTTCCAGGGCACACTCTCAGACTAAAATCTCCTTGACTAGGGACATATTTTGCTGCTTTGAGACCTGGCCCTACAGCAGAGAGGCACAGGGCCAGCCAGGAATATCCCACCCACAATTTTGAGGCAAGACGTGCACAACAGCCCAGGACACCCCCATGACCATTATTCCCACAGAACCATTATTTACAAGGAGACAAAGGAGATAAATGGACACCTCCATCATGCAGCAAAGAGGTGGAAAATGATTCATTGTACTTGAAGCCCTGCCTGGGTGCTGCTTGCTCCGTTTCTAACCCCATGCCTGAGGACAAGGCCGTGCCAGAGGGTCGGGCACCTTTTCAAAGGGAACAGGTACCAAAACCCCACTGACTGCCCTCGTTTAGTGGGAGACAGATGTCTCGTTCCCAGGTTGCTCTGCAAATCACAGCGAGTCCCTCCATCAAGTAATTAAAAAAACTGCCCATGTGCAGGACATGGATAAGCTTCTCGCCAGCCTTGACTCTGTTCCATGCCCGTATGTCTGTTGTGGGCAGTGTATAAAGGTGTGATTTGTCCATGATTCCCCTGTTACTCCAATATATCTTCAGCCTACTTTTATTTTCCCTTATAATCTATATTATTCTAATTATTATTATACTATTATTCTAATTACTATTCTAATGGCAGGGGGGTGGAACTAGACGGTCCTTAAGGTCTCTTCCAACACAAACCATTCTGCAATGATTTCATGATGATGATTTCACTTCATCTGATTCCTCCTCAGGTGAGATGAGTACGTGCTGCTGCAGATGTTCCAAACAGCTGCTTCTTTGCCACTTGCAGAGGGGCTTTTCCACCCTTAAATGGCTTCATTTTGATGTGTGGGGCAAGTGATACTCTGTGATGGGTTCCACTAGCCCAGCTTGCACCCCATGAGTTGCATTTTAAAGCCCCGAACTCTTCCTTGGAAGGCATCTTTTCTTTCTAGCCTTGGTAAATACAGTGTCCAATTGCAAAATGCTGATATTGTGCAGCATGGAAAAGGCTTTTTTCCCCCTGAGTTTTATTATATACAATTGATTATACACCATTTTTCTCTCCTTCTGAAACCTGCACAATTGGACTCATGTTGCCAGGAGAACCTGCTGTTACCCAGCCCCAGGGAGAAGAAACAGAGAACAGGAGGAAACCCATGTTCAAAAGCTCTTAAAAGTTTCAAAAAAACCATTTCTCTATAAAACATCTTGCAGCTCTGTGTACCAGGGGCCTCGTGACTGTCACGCAGTAAGGGGGACACCTCAGCAGTCTGAGTGCACTTCTGTGGGAGCATTTCCAGGCAGGGATGAGCTCACTGCCATCCCTCTCCCAGGCCACTCCTTCCCTCCATAGTCAGGGTACCAGTGTCCTTTTGCACCTCACAACCTGCCAAGTCGAGGGACACAAGGGATGCCCAGTGGATCAAAAATAACTGGGAAACAAAGGAAACTCAAGAATGGAATTGGTTCGCTGAGCGCAGGGTTTGACTCCTGGTCTGGAGGGTGCCGAAGAACAGAGGATGGACACCAGCAGAGACATGGCAGAAGAGAGCAAACCAAGCCCCAGAGGTGACATTTTTAGGGGGGGGTTTGAAGCTTGGGTCACCCTTCATCAGCAGACTGGACTGGCTGAACAGTGCCATGTGGAGCTGCGAGTCTGGGATCAGGGAGCAGAGTAGCCAAGCAGTGATGACCACACTGGGATTCACTGATCTAGTACTGCTGCTGTGTGCCCCTCCTCCAGGTCCTGAGCTGGCCTGGGCAGCACAAGCTCTGGGCTCTCTGCACCTCAGTCCACCTGTAGATGGAGCATGAAAGAGCAGGAACACGCAGGAGATGTGGTATTAATCACTGGGGTGAGCACGGAAGGAGCACGCGGGATATTTCTTGGGCTTCCAGAATTTCAGCAGGGGTCAAAGGCCTTTTTTCCTGGAGGTGGTGGCCACGTGGATGCCCTTGCTGAGCCCTCCCCACTGCCACAAGCACAGAGGAGTAGCTGGGACCACCACTGCTCCTCCTGGCTCTGCACAGGTGACACGTAACACACAGCATGTACACACCTAAGGGACCACCTGAAGCTCCTCTACTCCCAGCTGGGCTGAGCTTGAACCACCCCACCATATGGCTCCCCTCTGCATCCTGATGACACAGAACTGTCAGGTGAATCATCCTCAGGGAGCATCAGGTGAGCTGAGTTTACCTGCAGAGCCTCACAGCCGGTGGGAATGGCCTGAGCCTCCAAATGCTTCTGGGAGGAGAGGGGAGTATGATAAAAAATATTTCACAGAGTCATAGGATGGCTTGGGTTGGAAGGGACCTTTAAAAGTTATCTAGTTCAACCCCCTGCAATAAGCAGGGATGTCTTCAACCAAAAAAACTCTCAACCTTCCTCTCACTGACCTTATTAACATAAAAATTTAGGGTATGTAGAATAGGAACTATCCTTTTAAGTACAGGGGTTCCAAGACTGGATCAACATTTGGATGGCTATTAGGGTTTATTCCTTCACATACATGAAAAAAGAGCATAACACAGGGACAGTTTGTAAGACCCAGACTAGTTTTCCTACCTGTGAGCATTTATAGGGCCAGAAGATCCCAAACTACCCTCTAATCACAATTATTATATATAAATATATATGCACACACACTATCCTTCCTGGCTGTGAAAATTTCCATGCCTAGGAGCCTCCAAATCATCCTTTGGTCACAATCAAATACACACACACACACAAAAAGAAAGAAGTAAATAAATTAAAAAAAAATTAAGTAACAACAACAACAACAAAAAAGTTTAAAAAAAAATTTTGCTCAAGGGAAAAAAAGCCCAAGATTTCCTCCATTCTTTTTTTCCTTTACAGCTGATAAATCATTATCATTTCCTGCATTACTGCACAGATCAGCACCACAACACTCTCTGCACATCACAGTCTCGCTGCCCAGGAGTGTAAAATACACTTTATGTGACTGAGCTGTTTTTTAGTGACTGAGCAACGCTCAGGGATTGGGAAGGAGCAGTAAATACACGCTGCTGGTAGAGAGAGTAGCCTTCAGAAAAGGATTTCAGGGTCGAATCCTGTCTCTGTTTACCCTGTGTAAATCAGGTGTAACTCCACTAAAGCTAATAGAGGTAGTCTGGTGTCAAGCCCACGCAGATAAAAGGATCAGGCCCTCTAAGCTTTAAAGTTATGAGTCTTTTCAAACTGCAGATCTACTGTCAACATTTCAGTGATTACTTCTCTTTTTTTCCCAACACACAAACATAAAATAGTAACAAGATTATCAGATTAAAGAGCCAAAGAACAGCCAGTTTATTATACTCCTGCGTCTAAAACACTCAAATCTTATAGGTTTCCTTCCCACTCCACATCTTGAGAGGGGAGATCAGGATGTTTGTTTTTATTTGGTTTTAATTTTTTTTTTTTTTTTTTTTTAGTGGCAGCCTAAGCTATGTAGGGGAATAAACAAGCCATAATATTATGAATTGCACAGTGCAGCCAGCGAGAAAAAAAAACACTCCCAGAACCCCAAACCAACCCTTCTGAACGTTTCAACTTTAATAAAAAAAAAAAAAAAAAAAAAAAAATCTTTGCTTTCTTTCTGTCAGTCCTCATGAAGATGAAATGAGAGGACAAACAGAATGAAAAGGACAGAGCTGTTTAAAGCTAAAAATGTGAAAATGCTGCATTCCTTCTGGGAGAGGGGGGAAACATCCCCCCCCCCTCAACCCACCACCTCTGCATCGGTATAAATTATTTAAATCGGAGATGGTTTGCGTTAAGGGTCTCGAACAGATTGCATAACTGTTGCACAACTAATGTGTACAAGTGTGTCACTAATTTAATTTTAATTTTACTGTATGAGTTTGTATAAGATCCCCCAGCTGTCATGTGCTCATCATCTGTCACAGAACTATCACTAAGCCATGCTGGGCTAAGACAGGATTATAAACGATGAACTGCCATGTGCTCTAAATCTTCTTATTTGCCTAGCCTGGAAGGTATGCCCTGCAAAATTTGATTGGCAGCGCGCTCTGTTCTGTCAATTGACTTTGAAGGCCTTTTCTATTGGCGCTTTTGAGCGGATCTCAGTAGCCGTATTGACTGTCACCTGCTGACTCCAGCACGTGCCTGACCCCAGCCCCGCGCCCGGGGCTCCTTCCCACTCGCCGCGGCATCGCCGGGGCCGGCGGCTCTGGTGGCACGTGCGGCACCACAAGGGCATATGGGCTGCCTGGCCGTGTGCAGGATGGAATAACTGAAGCCAAGCAGCCCCCGCGCTGTTATTACGGCAGATGGGGGAAGCGTGGCATTCAATATTAAGACAGATGCCACCTCCTTATTCCACCTGTCTGGAACTTGGACATGGGACAGAATGAACTGTCTGCCTAATAATTAAGGAGACAAAGGCTGCATTTATGCAGCTCAGCAGAGCACCGTCTCTGCGGCGCATGCACGGGTATAATTGTGGGCCACAACAATGAGGGAAACGTGGAACGGGGGGCTCATCAGATGTTCAGATACGTACACACAATTACAGTAGGAAACTGTACTGTTCCCAGCTGCTTTTGTGGTCTTTTATTTAGGCTGGTTGTGTATTAAGTTAAACGGGAGGAACAAGTTGGCTGGCATTATTACTATTATAAATGACGCTTTAAAATTACAGTGAAGTTCCTTAAATAACAAAGCGCCTACCGTTCCCCCTAACAGTCCCCGCTGCTGTTGTGCTGTGCCCTTTCTTGCAAATTTGCTCTTTGCTTCTCAGTAGTCAACTGTTTTTGTAGCAGGCAGAGAGAAGAAAAACATTCTTTCCAGGACCACTATTATTTTCGCGTATTTTTACACAACAATTTGCCGCTTTCTTTGGCGTTGTTAAAAAAAAAAAAATGATAACTGTGTAAAAAAGAAGGCCTGGCTTCTTGGCATTTATGCTGTGGTACGTTTCTGTTATTTAATCCCACTTAATTTGGGGACCAATTATTGTTGAACCCGCCGTGCTTTGTGATGGGAATGGTTGTGCTGGAGTGGGGGTCCGTCCTTCCTGGGTTTGAGCCTGGGCTTTCCAGGGTGGCAGCAGGGCTGGGCTGGTGGCTCTGGGCACACCTTGCAACGACCCCCAGGACCCCCCAGAGGTTGAGGTTTGGGGTCTGGGATTATTGGGTGGGCTCAGAAGCACCTCTGTGTTGTCTGGGCTTGGGTTTCTGGCCTCCAATACAACCAGGCCGAAGTGTGCACCCCATTTTCAGGGCGAATTCCTTCCTCGTAAGGGAAACCCTAACCATGGAAAAATCCAGCACTGGTCTCCCCCTTACATATCTGCATAGCCCCAAGAATTCAGGGGAATTAGGTGCTTGGAAATAAAACTGAGCAGGTGTGGGTGCGTTGGCTGGGCAAAGATATTTCTCTGCCGAAGCAATATGCAATTAATGCCTATGATTGAGGACCTCACGTAATCCAGGAGGTATTTTTAGTATCTACTTACCTACCTCCGACCCTCTTTTAAATGCCTTGTACTGATGTGATCACGCCCATCCTTAAATCTTTCTAATTAATTTTGTTCTCTTTTGACTGAATGAATTCAAAGGCAGCTTAAAAAAAAAAAAAAATCATCTGTGTGTCTGTCCTGGGATTTATCTGTAGATGGCAATTGGAGTAGGGATGAATAAGTTGCAGGGAATGAAAATGCGGGAGCAAGTGTTAAGGGCATGTTTACTGTGTATACATTATATACAAGATTAAGGACACACAGAGTGCCTATTGTCTCAGCAAGCCATGAAAGTGGGCTTTTATGTTTATATAGATATACTTGTATATACACACTGGTGTAGATATATAGATATATATGTATAATCTCTATGAAGAAAAATGAATAATTGAATTTTTAAAGGTAGAAAGACCATGTGCCCACAGTAAGCAAGGCCTGAACCTCACACTTTTATGCAAATATAAATATATACACTCATTTAGAGACATATACATTAAAATATTTACAGTATAACACGACTAATTAAACATCACAGATATATGTGTGTGCTTAAATATGCACACACAGGCATGCTGAACCTGCTGTAGTTCTGTAATAATGCTTGTAGACTGTTCTATATTTCCCTTCTTTAATTTGTAACAGATGTATTTAAACAAGACAGCTCGTCCTGGGGAAAAAAAAAAACAACAACTACCAGATGTATCAGACTCTCCAAAGCACAGAAATCACATTCAACAAATTGCAAAAAAGTAATCAAAGCCCAAACTTTTTCTTTTTTTTTTTTTTTTGGTAGTAGAAAAGGCAGCATTAAAAAAGACACAGATACATATTACAAGATGAGGATCAATTTGAAAAGATCCCACAATATCTGTTACCAAGAGCTTTGTTAATCTTTAAAAACCTAGAATGATTATTTATACGGGAGCCGTGAATTAACTAGGCTTTAATAAATAGCTCACAGGCACGTGTGTCAAGATTGAGCTTTTTGTTTTTATATGTGTCTGCATTTGGGGGAGGGAAAAAAAAAAAAAAAAAAAAAAAAAAAAAAAAAAAAGGAAGCTATTATTTGTTGATTTTTTTTTTCTGTAACAATTATTTCAAATTAAAAGCCCATCTGACGAAAGGCATATGGATGGAGAGGGGGTTCAGTCCTAATTGAACAAACCAGGACTCGTGAGGTTAATTACAGATATTAACGCTGTTGTTCTTCAGCTTCTTGCCCTCACGAAGGCTCCAGCTTCCAAATGACCTGGCTCCAACAATAAGACTCTCTTTAGCCCATTAACTAATTGATAAAAATGTGAGTGTTTAGAATGAGTCTAATTAAATCACCGAGCCTTACAATTACGAGTCCATTTGGTAGCTGTCGGGAGATGGGTAACCTCAGCTGGCATTGTAGGCGAATAAAAGATAAAAATAAAAGGGAGCTTAACCAAAGATCATTTTGAAAGCTGTTCATTTGAAGACAAAGTACACATTTGCCTGAAATGTATACATACACCACTTCAGACTAGCACAGTGTCTTGAAAAGAAAATGGAGCGTTTAGCAATCATGATTTTTTTTTTTTCTTCCCCTCCAGTGCATGCATGAAATTCTCAACAGCCTGTGTGATGGAATGAGCTGCTTTTGTAACCATTTCTGAGTTACAGTGAATACCTGGATTCTTTGAGAGTGCCCGAGTAGATGATCTCAGGTACCCCTCTGTTATTAACATTTTTTTTTTCCTCTCACTCTTTCAAACCCTCTGCAGATCGACATCCCCACGTCCCCGTTCTGGTGGTGGCTGCTGCTGTAGGGGCAGCCACTCGTTCTGAGGTGTCCCATTTGTGACAGTGAGGGCAGATTTGCTCATGCCCACCACGGGTGCCCTCGGTAAGGGAGCTGGAAAACAACCTCGTGTGTAAAGATCCCTGTCGAAGGTGTGCCTAATGTCCTAAGCATCACATGCAATTTTCATCTCACCATGTCAGGCAGAGATTTAGATCTAAAAAAAGGATGGGTGGGTGATAATGTTTGCTGAAGGAATGGCTCCCACAGAAGGAATCCTAACCTGACACAGGTTGGAAAAGAAAAGATGGAAGTTGGATATAAGAACAATCTGTAAAATCAAAAGAGGGTTGGAGAAGGTGACCAGGAATGAGGATATTCTCATGGGAATATCAACCAGAATGATCATTTGAGAGATTCCAAACAAATGAATGGAGCTGGTTTTTTTAATGTTAAGCTGCTGAATTTATTACCAAAGGAAGTTTTGGATGCCGAAAATTTAAATCAAAAAGCTCCTTGATGAGTCAATTGAAGAAAAATCCACCCAAATTACAAAGATTCTGTATCTGTCTTGGGAAGTCTCTGAGATGCAGATGTCTGGAAACAGGAACAGAGGAGTTTTCACTGTATGTCTGCCCTGCCCTAATAGTCTAAAGGTTTTACCACTGACAAGATACTGGGATAAACTGATTTTTTTTCAGTTCACTCCAGGACTGCAGTCTGTAGAGTTTTAAGAAGCTATAAAGTGAGTGGGCTATAAAAAATCATATCCATGATGGTGTCACAGGCACTGGAAGGGACTGGAAGGAGCTTTGCACAGCCCGTGCACAGCAGAGAGTAAGAAGACAAAGCTTATCAGGTCAGTGAACGCTGGAGATTGTGCTTTAGCCTCTGAAATACAGCCAGAGAGTGAACTGCACTTATGGCATTTTTTGGCTCCCTGCATCTCTCCAAGGCAGGTGGCTGGAGTCCACCAAAATTTGTCTCTGCCCAGTGGTGAAACGTCCAGCACTATGATTTATAGGTGGTCATGTGTGGACTGGAAGCTCCTTCCCTTAGGGGATGCCTTTCCATTTTTCCTGGGATAGAAATCTTAAAAAGCCAAAACTCAGTAAGACAAGAAAATCCCAGACATGTTTCTGTGTCACTACAAAGAAATCCCACTGCTTGCAGCCTGGCATGCCTCTCCACTGACTGTAAAAATGTAATTATGAGGATATTGAGGGAACTTGGAGGATGAATTTGTGGGTGTGCATGGTTTGACCCCATAGGGTGCTGCATGTCAGCATTGAGACCAAATGCACTGTCACAGCTCTCAGCTGTCCTCTGTTCCAAGTGCTTTCTGCACAAACAGGGAAAAGGTCTGTCTTATGGTAACAAAACAGGGCAAGAAGCCAACCCTTCATGTTCCACTCTCATAGCTTCTCAAATCTTTCTCCTCCTTCCCTTGATGAGGAAATCTAGCTCAAAGATTACAGAATCACAGAATGGTTTGGGTTGGAAGGGACCTTAAAGTTCATCTAAATCCAAACCCCCAGCCATGGGAAGGGACACCTTCCACTAGACCAGGTTGCTCCAAGCCCCGTCCAACATGGCCTGGAATACTTCCAGGAATGGGGCATCCGCAGCTTTTCTGGGGCACCAAGGTAAGCATTCACCCTTCCTTTGTTTTTCTGCTCCTGCTTCCTCCTCCCTCAACTTAATATTCTTGTAGATGGCACTTCATTAATGGGAAATCTCCCCTTGATTCCCCAGGCTTTGGGTTCAGGCCCCCCAGAGCAGCAGGCTGTTAATGGAAACCCTTGGGCAAGCAGGGTATCAGCCGTGTGAACATGAATCTGGGCTCAGATGGCATTTCAGGTGTTGTGACCAGGCAAGGCAGAAAAAAGCAGACTTGGATCTCGGCAGAGCTCAGTTCATTTCCGGCTTTATCGATATTTAACCAGCCTTGGACGCCGCCCAGCGCTGCCTTGGCAGCCAGTTCAGAGCATGGAGCACAGGTGTGACGTGCTCCTGCCAGTTTGCCTCGCTCAGGAGATGGGCAGCTGTGCTCTGCTGTGCTAGACAAGGATTCCAAGCAGCCTTCCAGGGTAGCCCAAGGTAGGGCCTGCATCCTCAGATTAGCCTCAGAATGGCAAGAGACAGAGATAACCATGGGAAGGTCCCGGAGAGGAGAGATCTCTCGGGCAGACCAAAATGAAAGAGCATTCCGAGGCATTGCTGCTGTTGGGGTGTTCAGGAGTAGGGCTGCAAACGTTCGCAGGTGACTCGGAGAGAAAAGGACAGGAGTCTTTTAATAGGCAGAGCAGGCACCGTCTTCCAGTTCTTCAAGAGTGTCTCCCTCTGCCAAGAACCTCGGCTTCTGCCTTCTCTGGATTGACCCTCAGCCAGATGGCATCGATCCACAGCTCTGCCTCAGCCAGGCTTTGGAAGAGGGGGGAAATGGCACAGCCAGGCAGGGGGAACTGAGGCACCGAGCTGGGCACTGTCAGCGGGTGAGCCCACGGCACACAGAGCCTCTCTGCCCCTTTTCAGAGAGTTCACACGTCTTTGGAGGAATATAAATTGCAAGAGCGGGCCTGGTGGGATGGGGAGAAGCTGTAAAAGGAGGAGGTTCAGGTTTAGCTTCTGACAGAATGGAGGGGTTGAGTTGGGGCCCCCTGAGCTCTGCTCCAGATGTCTGCTGTGTGCACTGACACCAAGATAAAAATCTCCATGAAACTCGATTAATTAGTCAAGAGATTTTGGTAGTTAAAAAAAAAAAACTAAGGGTTGGGGCTGGCGGAAATTTTCCCTATTTTCCATATTTTTCATCTGCCTCAATTTCACAGCAGAAATTCAGCTTTCAATAAAAATGAAAACTTAGCATTTTTAGGAATGGGATTTTGTGCATTGTTGGGAGGGTCAGCAGAGGGAGGAGAGGGTCTCTCAGCCCATGGGACACAGGCTGATACTTCACAATCATTCACATTTTCCTCCAGTGGTAAAGATTATTTTCAAGTGGGAAGAGAACACTTACAAAATCCAACATGTTGTAACCAGCCTTTTGTGAAAAGCCTTGCAAGAGAGTGAAAAAAAAAAAAAAAACAACCATCCTGCAAATGTGGTGGGTCACTGCTAACCACAAATATGGACTGGGCAGAGAATGGATTGAGAAGGACTTGGTGGTACTGGTGGATGACAAGTTTGACACGACTGGGCAACCTGGAGAAGAAAAAGCTCCAGAGAGACCTTAGAGCCCCTTCCAGTGCCTAAAGGGGCTCTGAGAGAGATGGAGAGGGAATTTTGACAAGGGCCTGGAGTGACAGGACAAGGGGGAATGGCTTCACACTGCCAGAGGGCAGGGTTAGATGGGATACTGGGGAGAAATTCTTCCCTATGAGGATGGTGAGGTCCTGGCACAGGTTGCCCAGAGAAGCTGTGGCTGCCCCATGCCTGGAAGTGTCCAAGACCAGGCTGGATGGGGCTTGGAGCAACCTGGACAGTGAAAGGTGTCCCTGCCCATGGCAGGGGGTGGAATGAAATGACCTTTAAGTTCCCTTCCAACCCAAACCATTCTGTAATTCTGTGGAAAAGAAAAAAAAAAAAAAAAGTACCTGCTCTAAGAGATGGCCAGAGTTAGGTGGTGGATTGCTGCAAGAATTGGTTCCTGGACCACTATCCTTTTCCTATTTCAGGAATAACCCCCTCCTTAAACTTCTCTTATCCCTTCCTGCAGACCCCCCATGCAACTCCTCCCTTACACAACAACTGTACAACCTGACTCCTGCTCCGCCAAATCCCTCCTGTCAGCAGAGTCACAGCTCTGGTAGTTGAAATAACAGCATTGCTGAGCACAGGGCCGAGATGAAGGCTGGCCACTCGTGAATTTGTCTTGTCCAAGGGAACTCGAGGAGTTTCAGCTCGATTGGATTTCATCACCTAGGATCACACACTTTATTATATCACAGGTGCCAATGGAAAAGCATTAAAACATAGAAAGAAACATGATACAGCTCCAGCACAGATTGAATCTCAACCACAGAGCTGCTGAGAAGACACCTTCTGCATAACAAAAATCTCACGGTTTCCTGTGTTATCTACCAAGCAGAGGGGATGTAACACAGAGGACTGAAGGCCACGTTTGTGTGCAGGGGTGAGCAAAATAATTTAGAAATGCCTGCAGCAATATCTGAATGGAAGTGTTACCGTGCAAAGACAAAGGAACTACTTACAAATATAAAAGTTCCAGACCTGGGCACATCTGGCACAAGTGCAGGGTAATAAAGAAATGGCCCATTAAGGAATGAAATGCTTGTTTAGCATCTACCATGCCTCCTGCTTTATCTTAGGACTTATCAAAATGATTGCTTGGCAACATATTAAAAAATATTAGCATGTATTCCTTCATAGGTCCAAGAGAATGGAGGGAACAGGTTTCAGTTTTAGGCACAACAGCACATCCTCAGCATGGAGTCAGCAGACATTGTGAGCCAGTGCCATTCTTAGGTCTTCAAACTACAAGATTTGAGGACGCAGATCAGAGATTTATGTATTTATATTCTAGGAAATATAAATATGCTTATACCCTATTGCCCTGACAGAACTGACCAAGATGAAAAAATACTAAATATAATGTTTAGATACGTTTGCAACCAGTTTCCCTCTACTCAACAGCCCCAGTTGACTTGTGTCTGACTTAACTTCCAAAGATAATCAGCAAATTTCAACATGTCGGGTGAGGTTTGCACAAGGACTTTTACAAAAGCTTATTTTGAACCTGTCAAAGCCATGAAGACGTTGAGAAAATCCTTTTCACTGGTAGAGGTAACTTGATACAGCTGTGGGGAACAAACTAGCATATGCTGCACACGCAGGAAAATGCAATTCAGTGTTTACACATTTTGAAGGTACCCAATACTCTCCCAGCAAGTCCAAAGAAATTTCCCCTTCTCTGTGCAAAAGGTGAGAAGATCCAACCAGCCATCTCTACCAACGACCACATGGAAACTCAGGCTTTGAAAAAAAATCACTCCCTTGGTTTTATCTTTTCCCTCTTCGTGCCAAAGCCCCATCCCACCCCACTGCTGCAGTGGGTGGCTGCAGAAGCTCTGTCTGCCTGCAGGCCAGCCCATCTGCCTCTGAGAATCCAGACCTGATCACAAATGCATTTTTAATGCATTGGTGAAAGCATTTACTTAAAATTATCTCATTTCCCCTCAGGGAATTTTCAATTAAACAAGCACATAATAATTATTTCCTTTAATTGCTCATCTCTGCTTACCTGGAGCTAAGGCACCTTTGCCCTGTTGCACGTCTGAGAGCTGTCAGATTGATTCATTAGTATTTATTTGTTCCTTATTTCCAAGCCATAGTGATGTACTATGGGCATTTAAGGAAGTGCTGCCGATGTCAAAGGGAATATTTTTCCCTTGATGTTGACAGCTCAGTTCCTGTGCAGTGTTCAGGAACTTTTCCTAATGCAGAAAACAAGCTGGTTGCAGCAGTTATGGTGAATTTACAAGATTTAAAGCTGGTACTTGATGTCCAAGGCTGACCCACACTTATCAAATATCAATCCCTCGTGTGTCAGCAAAGCTTGTCCCAGTTGGGGATATGGAAGATGGCAAAAAAGTTGACTTTTACAGCTTTACTCCCCAAAACCAGAATACACTACCACAGCATCTGTCAGCCCAACACCTTGCAAGCAGCAGTCTCCTCATGCTCTGCCCAAACATTACCAGTGTTCTGGGATTTTTATCCTTCTTCACATCCCCACAAAGTTTCCCACAGCTCCTGAAACCTGCTGATTTTTATTTTCCCAGTTAGCTGGGATGCAAAGAAGGAAGGCTTGGACAATACCTTTAATGTCAGAATTAATATGACCAATAAACTAGTTCATTTTGTTGTTTTGTTTTTTTTTTTTAATAAAACCATGAATTTCAAACTAGATCTCCCACTCACAACCCTGTCACCTCCTGCCCCTTCAAGCCTCACCAGGTCTCACCTTCCCCTTTCCAAACTCCCACCCAGAACCTTTTACAAGTTCCTCTTGTAAAATTTTGTATTGATGCTCCAACGAGGAGGGCAAATAAAATCAATCCTCCTTCCACTGCTGAGCAGCCTCAAGCACTGGTGAATTAGGGAAAGACTGTGCCTTCTACCTCCCACAGAATCCCCTCAGCAGGAAGGAATCCAGGTGGAGGTGTTCTTTAAAGCTGAGTTCAGAACCTGAGCATGGTGCAGCCATGGAGAGAGAGCTTTCTTGTACCAAATGAAACAAAAAAATCATTTAAATACCCTAAGTATTTCCAGCCCTTCAGTCGCATCCTAAAATACTCCATATTTGCTCCCTGGTAAATGCAGACATGAAACAATTTTTCTGAGGCATCAAAATGACCTGGTGAAGGAACATTAATGTCACCATGGGGCTAAAAGCAGCTTTCCCCATCAGTGTTGCAGCTGAGCACTTTCTAGAGATGTCTTGTTGGAATTCAGTCTCAGCTGAGGAAGTGTAACTTTCTTTTACAGCGATCACAAATAATCAACCTTTTAAAGATAACCCTCCCACCAAAAAGAGTCACACTGCCTCAGCAGAAAATTTGGATCTTTCTGTCCAGTGATTTGACTGTCTTCTCTTTGAAACAGCAACAACGTCCTCCATTAAAGCAAGGTTCCTAAAAAAATTGTTTTCCAGTTGAAGAAATGCGAAATCTACGTGAACAGAAAATCCTGGAAAAGAACAGAAGAGATGAGCATCATCTGCCACAATCAGCCATCCCATCCCAGGTGCTCTCTGTGAATAATGAAACACGTTCCACAAACAGAATATTTCGAAGATTTTACAAACAAACTTGCAGTAAACATGACTGAAGGGCTCACATGTGTGAGGCTACTCGTGTCATATGCACTTGCAGGATCAGGGCTTACAGAACCAGGACACAGGGGGAGTTAGAAGATAATTATCCAAAGAGACCTACAATAAATATCTGTGGGCCAAACAGCACCATATGTACTGTATATTGATTTGGTAGTAAAGGGATTACTTGAGTGGTAGTGTCTATCCTGTATATTATTCAAATACAACAGATGGGAAATTGGCATGCCATGTAAAATACAAAATTCAATATTCACCCAAGTGGGCTGATAAATTATCATAAACCATTTATGAATATCCCTCAACCATGAAGCCTAATAATAAAATAAAATTAAAAAACGTAACTCTCAGCCCAGCTCTATCAAATGGCAGAGACGGGGGCGGACGCTGCAATAAGGGCCCTTATCCAAACTCTCTTATCCAAGGCTCTCTTATCCAAACTGATCCAAGGCTGTGTCTTCTTCTGCAGATGGTCCCACCAGACCCAGTAGTAGCTACAATGATAAAAGGAGTGCTTGATTCCATCCCGAAGAGGAGTGTCAGGGGTGAGAGAGTCTGGCATGAAGTGGGAGGTTTTAAAAGAGACAAAGCAAGAAATGAAGTGGTGCATCTCTTCATACACTGTTTTTCACGAGCAAACCAGGAGAACCAGAGCTGTTTGACTGAATGAGAATGGGAAGAAGTTTCAATAGCCCTGGACAAAGACATCAGCGTATTGAAAGCACCGTGACTACGGGAGTCATGCAGAATATTTCACCTACAACACAGTGCTCTCTGATCACCCCTCAGCCTGCCGAAAATACTCCTGAACAGAGACTTCAAAAAACACTCTCTAGCAGGAGATAACATCATCTTTAGCCTTCCTTCCAGACAGACTGCTGTTTGACAGTTGCCATGAGGTGGACAATGGCAGCCACTGAGGTGTTTGGAAGTCGGGGATATTGTGAATATCAAAGCCCAAAACCAGATTACAAATCAGTCTCCAGACCCTGGAGAACCTACTGGGCTCTTCACATTCCTACAGACAAGGGGGTAGAAACCAGCTGTGGCCTACTTTGAACCCCATCAGCACGGATCAAACAAAAAGCAAGAATTAGAGTCCTAGGGTCATTTATGTTGGAAAGACATCCAAGATCATTGAGTCCATTTCAGCACAGCTAAAGTACCTGGAAGCTCAAAGGAGGTTGTTTTCTGATCGAAGACAACTTTTAACCTGGCTGGGTGGGGAGCTTTATTCCTCAATAGGGACAAATCTGAAACTGGGGACACTGATGGGGGGAGAAGGGAGGCTTGAGCATTGCAGTTTCATTTCTGCAGGAATCAACCTCAGCAATTTTGGCTGGAAAACGGGGGGAACGGTCTCTACCCAGAGGGCAGCGCTGAGAATGGTGTTGTAATAAGCAATTTATGCCTCACACCAGGTCTTAAGTGGGCAGCCAAACTGATACACGAAAATTAGGAATATCCTCTGCCTTCCTTCTGTTAGTTTAGATGCCTGATAGACCCCTTTGTCTAGACTGAGTTATTGCCTGTTCCTGATAAACCTATCTGTAAGCTGTTAAGAGTATTGACAGGAAGTTAGCCAACATGGTACCATCTGGACCAGTCTAGCCAGTCTCCATGACCATGCCTAGGGATGACCCTGCCTGTCATTTTCAGGGTTATTAATCAGAAAAGGGAAAAACTGCTCCCCCTCCAGGCACCCGTTTCCATCAGTCAATCACTCTAGAAGTAATAATAATAATAAAAAAGATCTCATTCTTTAGAAAATGAGTCCTTTGGAAAAGCTGCCTGTTTGTTCTGTAGCAGGTTTAGTTGTATCCAAAAGAAAGCATCGAGAGAAAAACAAAAAAAAAGCTTATTTTGAGTGGTTCTGGAAGAGAAAAAAAAAAACTAAAGATTTGCTTTGACCCACAGACAAGGTTTCCAGAATGAAGCGGAAATAATTCAGAAGGAATTTATAGTAAGGGGATTAGTCCTCAAACAACACACAAAAAGAAATTACCTGATTTTTTTTTCTTTTTTTTTTTTTTTTTTAGTATTTCTTATCATCCAGCAGCCTCATTCTGCTTTCTCCTTGAAAGAAATGCCACCTGTTAGAGCACCAAAACACAGATTTATCTCTTGGTCTTTGGAAAAAAACACCCACTTGGCTCTGTTCTTCAGAGGTCAATTCAGTGCTGTGTATCTTTGCACTTCACTCTGCTCAATCTGCAAAGTGGCACCTCTAGAAAAGAGCCCCACTTACATGAATATAATTCCTGTGCTAAACTCGCTGCGTTCCTGTGGTATAAACACCACTGATATTAAATTCCAAGAATTTAGAGGGTGACTAGACTGGGAGGTTGGAATTACCTCCCTGGTTTTGCCTTGTTACCCAGGACAGTTCGTTTCTCAGGCTTTCCATTTAATTCTCTATACTTTGTCTCGCTGATAGAGGCCACCCAGTCCTTGAGGATCTTTATGCCCCAGGCTCCACTGGGGCCAAAAATCACTGTCCATAAGACAATCAGTAGCTGTACATCTCATTATCAGTATGTGTGCTTGCTCCTTCAGTGGAGAAACTGCAAAGGAAGGGAAAGGTGCATAAGCCCTTCCACGGTTGTTCACGAGGGGAAAGGTGAGGAGACATCCAGAGTCATCTCTTGCATCCAGCCCTCGTGACAACAGTGCTGGGCAGAGCTGTGATTCACAGCATTTCCCTGGAATACTTAACAGACATGAATTAGACTTCACAGCAACTTCTCACGATGATCAGCCTTGGGGAGGAAATCTGATTCGTGCCCACAAAACATTTTCTCTAGCAATCACATAAAGCAATTATTTGGGATTTCATCCTTTTCAAGCCATCTCTTTCCTCCTTCCACTTTTCTTCACTGCCTAGCACACGAGAATCACCAGATTATCAGCACAGAACACCACCAGAGACCCTCTTAAATCCGTGGTAAATGAGTGTCCTGACTTTCAAGACCCTCCAGCTGTCCCTGCTGATCCTGCTTAGTCTAAGGCAAAGACCTCTGTGAAGCTCCTCTGCTCCCCTTTTAAACACTGACTTGAACTTTGGGACCTCTGGGCCACGGGCTGAAGATTTGTCTTTGTTCTTAGCAATAGGGGAGTGGACCAGAGCAGCTGCTGGCACACTGCTGACCTCAGTTTTGCATCCTGTGCCCACCAGAATGGAAACCTGGCCCATTCTCCATCCTTTCTGAGGTAACGCCATCCCAAACTCATGCTTTGGCCACTGGTTCCCCTGCCATCTTTTTTTATTTTTAAATATATATACATAAATGATGGTTTCAGGCTGTGATCTTCCACAGTCTTAGCTGCCATGCAAACTGGGTCCTCCTCACCCTCCCGAGAACAGTAACTTCCACCTGTAGCATCCAAATGTCTGACCACACAAGCCCAGGCTGTCCTTGCATCCCCATGACTTTAACATTTGCTTCGCAGCTGACAAGCAAGTCACTCCTTGTGTTTTTCTGCGGGTTTTTGCGCCCCAAAGTAGCAGGGCACTGATGTGCCATTACTATAATTAAGAAATACAGGACGATTCAGTGGCAAGGAGAGAAAAAAAAAAACCAGACAGAAAGACAGAGAAGCCCCCTGCAACATAATTGGTCACTGCTATGAATCTTTACTCAGGGGACAGATAGCACGACCAGAGGTAATAGCTTACACACGTATTCTTGAGCTGTGCAATAGATGGAAAAGTGTCCCAGATGGATTGGGCAGGGGCTTAGTTCCGGGATTATGATGAGACAGTGGGTAATTATTGAGTGGCATTGCCTCAGCGCTGATTATATCTGCAAGCTTGTTCCTTTCCTTCAGAGGAAAGCATTGATAAAGATAAACCATGCTGCTCTATGTCCTTCATGTAGCACAAAACAACACATTTCAATCTAACAGGATCAGGTCTCCACTTTGATCACAATCTGTTACCTAGATGTCTTTGCAAATTAATCAGCCCTGCTTGTTTAGCTCCAGTCAGTTTGTACTGCTAAATTAATAAATGTACTAGGAGCAACAGAATACATAATTAAATTCTACAGTTTAATCTCCACATAATAATTTTGACCTTAGTCTGGGGCCTCTGTTATAGCCAGCAACACATTGAATAGAGGCAGACCTTGCAATGCAGCTTACACTAACAATCTACCTTGAATGATTACGCAGTGGCACCATAATCAAGAGCTACTAAAATCAGAGGAAATTAGGAAAACAAAATTGTGGCCACAGCTTCTGGCTATAGAAAATAAAAGGGAGTTAATGCAGCATAGGGACACATCTACCTCAAAAATTAGAGAAAGATACTCTGCCTTAGTTTGGTTAACCAAGAACAGTCATTTTGTATTTCCAGTAACAGCATCAAATGCAGCCCAGAAGAGCAGAGGATGGCTTATGTTCTTCCCAGCAACACTTCAAAACTTCTGAGAGAAGAATGGACCATACCATGGAACATTTTTTTTATGCTGGCCTTGCCAAAAGCAACAGCATTGATTTACTATAGCTGTTCAATTGATCTGTATATAGCGGACACCATTATCCCATATTATATAGAATTTATATTTAAACATGTTCTCTTCCCACTAGTAGATAAATCCCTTCCCCTGTGGAAATTTGGGAACTGTTCCATGCATTTTCCACATCTGCCTCAGCTGTAGAATACCTGAAAAAAGATCAGAGATGTCTATTGTTTCATTAATGGGAAGAGAGAGGAACTGCTGAACACTCTGCTCACATAACTTGATGAGGAAGGGACAGGGGGGACCACAGGGGACCACCTTGCCATCTACAAAGGATGTATTCTAAGGGATTCCCAAAATAACCCCCCAAAAGAGGCTAAATATCAGTGTTTAGGGCTCTTCACCCTCACTGCACGTTTATGGGTGGCTATAATCATTGAGGAAAACAAAAGGGCAGAGCCTCCTGCAGAGTTTCCATCCACCTCTGCCTTCCCTATGGACACGGCAGTTCACGGGTGCACGTTCATCCACAATAACAACAAGCACATCCAGACAGACATCCTGGATACTTGGTTCATCTGTGAACTCAGGGTCTTTCTATGAGGTTTCTGACCTCCACAAAAGTCTCTGTCTTGTTCATGTTCAAGGAAGCACAGATCTATACAGATAATGCGGATCAGAACGCTTAGATCTTAATATTGTCACACTTTGCTGTGAGTGGTGGTGCTGTGGCTGTCACACATTTGACATACAAGGCTCTAACACAAAAAGACGGTGGTGAAGAATCAGAGGATGCTGTAGCTTGGTTCAAAACCAGCCTAAACTATCCAAACCTTTCAGTTGGTTGTTTTGAGGCCTGTAAACTGGAGGCACCAATGACGTGGTGCTGTTGCAGCTGTGCCAAATCCTCAACCACCAATATAAAATGGATCATTAGCACTTGTTTCTGTGGTACAGAGTCCTGTCGTAAATAATAAACTAAAACACTTTAAAAATCAGCTAATTGAAGAAATAAAAGCAGAACAACAATTAAAATATTTGATAGTAATGGTTATTATGCATTTCCCTAATAATATTTAGATTAAAAACCAACCTAGCTGCCTTAATGCTTTGTGATGGGAGTTAGCATTAGAAGCTTAAAAAACAGTTTGGCAACCACATTCAGAAGGCCAGATGAGCAGTAAAACATCTGATGGAGCTTGGACTCTTCGTCTAAGACCTTGAGTGTGGCACCAGGATCCTCTAAAGAGCTGATGGTAAATTGTAACACCATTTACATAACGGCAAACAAATTCAGTGTGATCAGTCCAGTGTGAGCAATACTCAGAGAATTCAAAATAATTTAACACTGGTGGTGAAACTCCCAGACTGAATGGAATAATGGCATGGGATGGCATAGAGCTAGAGCTGGCAGTGCATGCTCCTCTTGGACTTGAAAGTTCTCTCCTCTAAGCTCTGCTGGCAAAGGTGTAAAGTCTCTGTATAAAATGCCTGTGGCCAAAGATGATGCATTACAGGAACATGTTTTGGTACACAATTTATGGTGCAAGTTTGTTTACCATTTGCCTCACTGCCCTTCTCCAGCACTTACCAAGGTTTAGATGTAACTCTCTGCAGGATGGGGTACATGGGTGAACTGGAATCCAGATGAAGTTTGTGGAAGTTCCCACACCTTAATATTGTCTTGCTCTGATGGGAACAAGGAGAGATGCAGTAGCAAGTGCATTGGGTAAAATGAACCATAAGAGAGTGGAATCATTTAGGTTGGAAAAGCCCCCTGAGGTCACCAAGGCCTACCACTAACCTGTCAGTGCCAGGCCCATCACTAAACCATGTCCCCAAGTGCCACATCTACATTTTTAAATCCCTCCCAGGGGTGGTGACTCCACCACTGCCCTGGGCAGCCTGTGCCAGTGCTTGACAATCCTTTTGGTGAAGAAGTATTTCCTAATCTCCGATCTAAACCTCCCCTGGAGCCACCTGAGGCTGTTTCCTCACTCATTTACAAAGGAATGACAGTGCATGAGAGATGGCAACAAAACCTGCTGAAAGATAACAGAAAACCAGAGAAAACCACTATCACAAAGCTTGTCCCTCCTGCATAGGACTGAGGGAACAACCCCCCAGCCCTGCAGTTCTTGTGAAGTGTTTTGGATAGATGGATGTATGGAGTGAGTTCTGGCATAGCACAGAGGGACTCCTGGGCAAACACAGGTGTCCAAAATGGATATGTCTCTCTCTGAGCTATTCATCTGCAGCTCCTGTCAATAAACAGAGTGAGAGAGGCACTTCAAGCATCTGATTCTTCTGATGTCTACCTTAGTCACTGAATCTTAGATGATTCCTATGTCTCTGGGCTGAACTGTTAAAAGGCTCTGTGTCCAGATCCTGGTTTGTTTGCCTGTCAAATACAAACTCTTCCTTGTGGCAGCTCTCACAGACCACTGTCCACAGGTGCTGCATGCCAGGCAGGTAACAGAGAACCACAGAATCCCACAGAGTGGTCCAAGTTGGAAAAGATTTCTGAGATCATCCAGTCCAACCTATGACCCAACACCACAATGTCAATCAGACCATGGCACTCAGTACCACACCCAGCCTGTCCTTCAACACCTCCAGGGGCAGTGACTCCACCACCTCCCTGGGGAGCCCATTCCAATGTCCAATCACCCCTTCTGTAAAGGTGTTATTCCCAATGTCCAACCTAAACCTCCCCTGGCACAACTTGAGGCCATTTCCTCTCATCCTCTCCCTTGTTTCCTGGGAGCAGAGCCCTCCCCCCCCCCCTATTTTCCTCCTCCTGTCAGGGGGTTGCAGAGCCAGAAGGTCCCCCCTGAGCCTCCTTTTCTCCAGGCTGAACTGGAGAACTGAACTGGTCCTCTGCAGAGAGACCTGTTCATGGTGAGTTGGGGTGGTGGCTCCTGCGCTCATCCTCAAAACATTCCCTGCCACACTCAGTCCTGAGTCCCATATCCATCAAGCCTGCATAACGGCATGATAAATGAGGCAAAAAGTTGTATCATACTAAATTAACATATTTTACAGCCTTTCCTGCTGCAGAAGAGCATAAGTCATGTCACCATACCCAAAACTCAGGTCTTTCAGCACGTGCTGGTGTCCTAAACAAACACAGCACTTGTGTTATTGTGCATGTGTGCTCCTTGTAAAGACGACCTTCCTCTTTCCACTGTGTACATGCGATATTTATTTATTAAAACAACATTATACATTATAGAAGGGCAATCAGACACGCTTTGTTTTAAGCATCTACAAAGACAACATTCTTACAGCTAATTTGTTTATAGCTCGTTGCATTAGTGGTTTATGTTAGCTATTATTGCTAAGCAGGAGCAAGGCACATTCAATTTAAATTTTCACATTTGTGAAAAAAAAGGGAGAAGGAATGCAAAAACAGCGTTAGGAAGAAAAATTTACCATTCTTAAAGAATAAATGGACAGACTTTTTACACTGAAAGGACAATTCAAGCAATCAGCCCTGTTCACCATTTATATCAATTATAAACTTGGAGATCGACTGGAATATGGAAATCTCTGTAGGCCAGGGGTATTAAAAATATTATGCAGAATTGTCATGCACTGTTCTTAAAAAATAAACTCCAAACCTGTGCATAATGTGGGAGCAGATAAGCATTTGCAGTCAGGTTGTTGATCCAAAGAGAGTAATTAAAGAAGGTGAGGTCTAAACTTGTCAAAGTC
>NW_020955942.1:351894-393509 GCF_003031625.1 Empidonax traillii
ACTGAAAGGACAATTCAAGCAATCAGCCCTGTTCGCCATTTATATCAATTATAAACTTGAAGATCGACTGGAATATGGAAATCTCTGTAGGCCAGGGGTATTAAAAATATTATGCAGAATTGTCATGCACTGTTCTTAAAAAATAAACTCCAAACCTGTGCATAATGTGGGAGCAGATAAGCATTTGCAGTCAGGTTGTTGATCCAAAGAGAGTAATTAAAGAAGGTGAGGTCTAAACTTGTCAAAGTCATTTTGCCCTACTTTCCTATTTATAGGTTTCAAAATGGAAAAAGCCTTCAAAAGGATTTGCATCCTAGCTTCCCTCTGTAAGATCCTTCTGCAAGAGATTTGAGAATTAGCTGCTGTGCCTGCAGTATATTAAAATCTTTGACAGACATCCACTTGGGGAATCCCTGGGAAAAAAAAAAAAAAGGGAACAACAACAAGAAAAAAAATAATAACCACCTCACTTTGCTTCAAAAGGTTCACAGTATCACTTGAAAATGGAGAATAAATCACTGTTTTCTTCAGAGTTGTTCCTGAGGCTTTTCCATTGTGGGGGGTCCTTTTAGAGGGAAGAGTGTGTGGCCAGGCTGGAGGTGCAGCCTCCTGCACCTCGTCCTGCTGCTCACCTGGTCTAAGGTGTTTCCCTGCCCTCTGAGCACAGACTCAGGGTCACCTCCTTCCCTCTCAGTGTGGTTTGGTAGGATAAGGAATAGATCCAGTCATCTTTTCTCTCTCAGCATCACAGATCGTGGAACCACGGAATGGTTTGGGTTGGAAGAGAATTTACAGACCATCCAGTTCCAAGCCCCTGCCATGGGCAGGGACACCTTCCACCCGACCAGGATGCTCCAAACCCTATCCAAAAGGCCCTCAACACAGAAGTTCTGCATAAAAAGTAAAGATGAGCAGCTCCAAACATCTCTCACAGAAACGTGCTTGAAAAGGCAAGTCAAGACAGCCCTGGGGTTTTGCTCTGGTAAAGAGAAAAACATTGCTTGGGTGAAATCTTCTCTACTTTTCCCTGCACCAGTAATTTTAAACATTCTTTAAACTCCGTAGAAATACGTCGATAGGAATGTTTTACATGAAAAAGAAAAGTTTTTCACCTTGAAAACCTCGACATTTTTGTCATTTGACATTTTTGGCATTCAACATTATTTTCATTCAACATTTTTAACAAAACCCCTAAAATCCATCTTGAAAAAATTTAAAACTGCATTCCTGATTAAAAAAAAAAAAAATGAAAGAAACTACTTCAGTGCAAATAGTTCAACTGCTATATTCTGAGCTGCAAAAAAAATCCTTTGAATGGACACTTTAAACATCGAGTTTTCCACTTATCAGAAAAAAAAAGAAGTTTTCTTTGAGCAGTTCTCCAATGTGGCTTTTTAAAATTGACAACTGAGCCATACTTTGTCCTGTGACAGAGCAGCTAAATGCAGCCTCTGGCTCAAAATATGTTCTTATGTCACACAGGCAAACGTGGAAATATCCAGTGAGCAGACAGGTATGTGCTGCCAGGGACACCACGTTATCTCACAACATAACTTTTCACTTCCACTTATCTCAGCTTCCTTGTGCCAGGCCGTGAAAAGGCAGGGAGTTATCTGACTCCAACATCATAGCTCTGCAAGCAGATAAAAAGGAGAGCTAAAGTGATGAAAATTAAAATATTTGGGGCATACCAAGGGAAAAAAAAAAAAAAAAAAAAAAGCTGACTCATTTTCCAAACTGTTTCAGTATTTGGAAAAATAAGTAAGTCAGCAGATGGCTTCAATTCTCTCTTGTTCATTTACTCAGACTTCCCAGCCATCATTACAAAGTTTAAACGCTTTTCAGTTTAAATGTTTCTCATCACAAGGATTAAAGGTGAGATGACATGGGCATATGTCATAAAAGAAACTTCTTCTGCCTTGGCACTTTAGAATCCTGAGGGACAAGTAATGCTTAAGGAAATGTGCTTTTTATGCCCACAGTGATCTTGCTGAAGAAAACAACGTGGAAAGGGTCGTTCGGACAATTAAAAGTGAGAACGAGCAGAAACAGCATCCAGAAACAAACAAACAAAACAAACAAACAAACAAAACAAAACAAACAAAAAATTTAAAAAAAGAAAACCAACTTGCCCTGGGGTAAAAGATAGGCTGGATGCCTTCTCTGTTATTGTGTTTCTGATTTTGTGGGCCAGATTTTCAGCCGAGTAACGCGATGCAAGTCCACCCACAGCCAAGGGTAAGCTGGTTTGCAACAGCTGAACATTTAGTCCACCAGCTTTATGGCGTTTTAAACTCCCCCTTTGAATTCACCCATTTTTTTCCACTGCTATCATCACCCTTCCAAGAGAACATTCATCCCACAACACCTTATCTGCAAAGGGCTCTGCAGAAGATACGACCCTGCAGCTGCTTGGATGGAAAGGCTGGCTGGTTTGCTTGCTGCTCTTAAACTGTTTTAGGTATTTTTTTTCTTCCTTATATCATAGCTTAAATTATCTGAGAGGGAAAACCTCAGTGTTTTAGAAAAGGAGAACCAACTCTCTACTAAGTATGCCTCTAACAGGAGATATCCTCAGACCCACTCCCTCCATCTTCAGTTTAAAATAAGCCTTCAAAAGATATTTTTTTTGCTGTCTCTGCATCACTCCTGTCACCCTCCTCACCTGTTTGCAGAGGTGCAGAGTCACCACGTGTGGCACAGTGCCTGAAATTTGGCCATTAAACACAACGCCTTTTTACCCCAAATATCGCAGGTACCCCGAGTGAGGAGCCCAAAGGCTCTGCAAGGCTGATATAGTGACATACCAGCGGTAATTGTTCTGACAAGGACCCTCTGAGCGGTGTCATTGGAGGTGACAGTCACTGGCAGTCTCCAGCTTAGCAGCAAGGTCACCGGGGAAAGGCAGTTTCCACTAATGCTGTCAGGCAGTGGAATTGTAGGCAAATCTTTCTGTTCCCGAGTGACCACCACCCCAGAGGGCAAGAGATGGCCAAGAAGGATGAGAGATAAAGCACAGCACTTTAAAAAAAAAAAAATCCATGCTTTTCCTTCTCAAGCGAAAAACTTTAAAAAAAATATATAGCAAAAAGGAAAGAGAAAGGGTCTGATTTTTTTTTTTTTTAGCATCTCTGCTAAGGAACTGGCAAATCCATGAGCACGCAGGACCTCTGTCAAAGCAAATGAGACCTGGATGGAGACCCCTCTCCATTCCCAAGGCTTGTCCTTGACCCCCCGAAGCCAAGTTTAGCAATACCTGAGCCTTGCAAGTGAATAGGTGGGGGAAATGGCCCGTTCCCTGCTCAGGTAACTCAGCACAGCTCGGTCCATATGGCAGAGTGTTTTACCCCTCTCTGCACACCCAGGAATTCGGGTCTGCCTCCTATCGCAACAGCTCTATGGGTGCCAATGTTAAAGAGACATTCAGTTGGAAAGAGGATGCTCTGCGAACTGATATGCAAATAAAAGCCATCAGCGAAGAGATGCAGCAGTCAGGAATGGGGGCTCACACACATTGTGCTCTCGCCAAGTTCAGCATTTCCCTGCCCTGACCTTCCCTGGAGGTACCACTTTGCCCAACAGGTGATGTTTGACTCAGTGGCCGGGAGGTGACAATGTGTTGGAAATAGGAAATTCATATCATTTGTATTCCTTTTCCTCTGCTATTCTGAGGGTTGAAAGGGCCACCATTTTAAATTTAATTTACAGGGTATACCGTCTATCTGTTGGAAACACGAGGAAGCAGACCTTGTCCTAGTATTTATCAGACACATGCCGCCCATCTGCTTGAGCTGGGTCGAGGAGGATTTGCTGTTAATCCTTCAGACCCATCTGCAGGGGGTTCAAAATGCTGACCAGAAAGCTAGACAAGATGAGGTTTATTTAATTAAAAAAACTGCTCCGGAGGTTACTGGAAATCACTCTGAAGAAGAAATAGCTTTTGATCATGTCACTTCTAGGGAAGGCAGGAGGGGAAGGGGGATGGGGGAGGCAGGCAGAGTTTTTGCATCAAAATAGGACTCTGGCTACCAGTAAATAAATAAAACGTTAGAGCTGCACCAAATAAACCCGTTCCCGTGAGGGAACATTTCTATCTACCTGTTACATCAAATACAGAAAAAAAAAACTAAGCCCCCCACTCCAGCTTGGATGTTTCACCACCACATTGCAGGGCTTGGCCTCTAATCTGGGCAAAGTATGAAAGGCAGAAATTGGGTTACCCGTGCAAACACACACACACACACATTAATCTGCAGGTTTGTTTGCATGGATCTGAAAAGGAGGCAAACACAGCCTAGAAAACAACTCCAAAACCTGCAGCAGGTTAGCACTTTAAAACCTGGCATTGCTTATTTCCTGCCTCTTGGAAGAAACACGAGTTTCTGGGGAGGATGGCTAACCCTAGCTTTGCTACTTTTAACATTCAGCTGCTGCTTTTCATAATCACTGTTCAAGATCCATTTATGCGAGAAAGTGAGAAACAATCAAATCCCACCCACGTTTGCTCTGCTGAAAATGGACATCTGTTAGTAACAATATTATTCCTAATGAAATATTATGTACACAACTGGTGTAATGCAGTGCTGCCGTTTGGGAGAAGTGGCTTTTCGTGGGAATAATCCCGGTTCTTCCAGCTCCTGATTGTTATTTTATGGCAATATAATGCATGACAATTTCCAAAGTAACTCAGACAGAGATTTTGCCCCTACCTTTCCCAGGGCTCTCCGAAAGGTTGTGCCTGTTCCTAATCAGATTCCTGTACTGGGGGTTACACAATAATTTTCTTTTGATTTTCTGGGGTTTTTTGTTTGTTTGTTTGTTTGTTTGTTTTCCTAAGCACGAACATCCTCAGAAAAAGCAAAAGCAGAGGCAGAACTGAGCACCAGGGAGAAAAACAGGCAGCAAATTGCAATATTGCCGACAACAAGCTGTGAAACACAAGGGTCTGGCGCTGCTGGTCCTGAGCCCGGCACACCAGTGAAATACAGCTCCATCTAGGGACGAGGTACATCCATCCTGCAGAAAGGATGGATTTTGGAAACCGGGACAATGAACAATGGGGAGAGCTCGTTCCCCTGCAGAGTGGCAAGCAAAGATTCATGCTACCGGGGATCAGATAGCAGGAATTCTGCTTTGTGGCTGAAGATAACCTCTGAGCAAAGTAACTTTATCTCCAGCAAATTATTCCTTAGCTTCCCATTGCAGGATTTGCTTCACCTTAGTATGAAGCAAGTGGTGCTGGCTACTATCAGATAGAGGGCTAGAGGGATGTCTGCTTTGATTTAATTGAGAGGTTCCCATGGAAAGCGCTTGGGCAAAGTAAGAAAATCTCATCCAAAGATTGTGGAGAGAGAAATTCGCTGAACTTCTTTTATGATGACAGGGTTAACCAACTATGCAGAGATTTGACCATCCAGATATAAGGCCTCTGATGTTTAGCAGGCCACTGAAATAGATGTTCTCTCTTTCTGGATGTACTGCTTCAAGTTATCTGTGAGTCTTTTGTTCCCCTGAACCTCCCAATCCACATCTTTTTGCTTTTTACTGGGTAAACCGGGCATTTCCCGTAGTTGTTTCTTCTCAGTCATGTAAATGAGACATTAACCCTTCCTAACTGGCCATTCCTGCACTCACAGCCCAAGGCTGTGGGATCTGACACCCATCCCTGCCTGTCCTTGCTGCACAGACATCACTGCTGCCTTAATTCATCTCCACATTTTTTTCCTGGCAGTTACTTTATCCGTGGCAACATCGACAGAAAGAATCGTTGAGGCTGGAAAAGATCTCCAAGACCTTCGGACCAGCCTTCAGCCAAACCCACCATGCCCACCAAACCACATTGCAAAGTGCCACGTCTGCTTGTTTTTTGAACACTTCCAGGGATGGCGACTCCACCACTTCCCTGAGGAATCTGTTCCAATGCTTAGCGACTCTTCCAGTGAAGAAATTTCTCCTAATATCCAACCTGAGTTTCCCCTCGCTGCAACTTGAGGCCATTTACCCCTGCCTTATAGAAACAGATATACAAATTCCTAATGAAAGTATTTAAAAGGTAACAAAGCCCAATTTCCCAGTGCAGAGACTTAAACCACAAACAGATCCCGTGTTTACACATGCAGAGTGGAATTTGCACATGCAATTAAGTTGATTGACATTTTCTCACTGTGTAGATACCTTCATCAGCAAACATTTGGGCAAGCAATCCAGTGAGCTTTATTTTTAAATATATACCCGCCCTGGAACGTAGAAGGAAACATCCCAGCCAGGCAGAGAAACAGCAAGGACAACGTAGGTGAGCTCATCTGAGCACTTAGAATCACAAAATCTTTTAGGTTAGAAAAAACATCCAAGACCATCGAATCCAGCTGTTTACCCAGCACCGCCAAACCCCACCACTAACCCACGTCCCCAAGTGTCACACCCACATTTTTAAATCCCTCCAGGGATGGTGACTCCACCACTGCCCTGAACAGCCTGTTCCAGTGCCTGACCACCCTTTCAGTGAAGAAATTTTCCGATCAAACCCTCCCTTGGCACAACTTCAGGCTGTGTCCTCTTGCTTGTTACCTGAGAGGACAGACCCGACCCCCACCTGGCTACAGCCTCCTTTCAGGGAGCTGCAGAGAGCAAGAAGGTTCCCCCTGGGAATCCTTTTCTCCACTTGTCAACAAATGTAATGAACAGGAAACCAGAGAAGCAGATGACAAAAAAAAAAAAAAAAAAAAAAAAAAAAAAAAAAAAAAAAAAAAAAAAAAAAAAAAAAAAAAAAAAAAAAAAAAAAAAAAAAAAAAAAAAAAAAAAAAAAAAAAAAAAAAAAAAAAAAAAAAAAAAAAAAAAAAAAAAAAAAAAAAAAAAAAAAAAAAAAAAAAAAAAAAAAAAAAAAAAAAGCCATTGGTTCTGGGAAAAGTGCCTAAAAGGTGGTGCTAAAAGTATCTCAGGAACCAGCAAAGATCACCTGGTATGTCATTTTGGTCATAATTAGTTGGCAAAGAAAACAGCAAAGTCAAAATCACAGTGGTGCCCCACAGCCCTCCTGTTAAGAGCGAGGCTATCGATCCCATCACTCATTTATTTAGGAGATAGGATTTTAAACAGGAATAAGAACACAGTTACCATCAAATCAGCTGTCAGCTGGATGTCACCCCAGGCAATTAGCATGCTCCTAATGTGCTACAAAATTTAAGCCCAAATTATGTCCTCAGATGCCTGCGTTCGGCTCACACTGACTTTGCAGAACACAGGGCTCGGAGCACAGAAAGAACAGAAGATCTGCAGGTGGATATTGCAGAGGCTTTGGACAAACAGCCTTGGATGGGAGAAAAGGAATGGGAGAAGGGATCTGCTGTGGATGCTGCTCACAGAGCAGAAAGTGTGAAAGCCCCTTCCTGCCAGACTGACTAAGCAAGCCTGCAAACGTGCTGTCTTCTGCCCAAAGCAGCTCTGGAAATGGACTGTAAATATACATTTGTAAGCACTACAGGTAGTTAGTTATTAATATTTCAGGGGGCTGAACCTCGGCAGGTATAAGTCATCCAAATTCCACTGATTTCCTTGGTTCATACCAGCTGCGGCTCCATCTCTGGGTTGTTTCTAAAGACAATAAATCTCTTCTTTGGGCCAAATTTAGTCCTGGCGATGCCTTCATGCCTGGATTAACTAACTCCACTGAAACTAACGGGGAAAAGTCTGAGCTTGTGTGTGGGAAATGAGAAAAGGATGTAGCTGCAGCATTTGTTGGAGCAGAAAAGAAGCACCTTCACACACACACATATACATGTGAACATATTTATTGCATGTTGGACTGACTGAACATTTTCTTTAGGGAAAAAAAAAAAAGGGGAGGGGGAACAATCTATTTTGCCTTCAGAAAATGAGTTTTTGCTCCAACCAAGATTCTCCACAGGGAAAAAAAAAAAAAAAAAAGTTTCCCGAAAATGGTCCAGTCAGAAACCTGATGGTTCTTGCTTTGTTCTACATCTGCTTGGGCCAGCACACTGCACTCTGGAAGACTCCTGATTCCCTCCAGTAATCAGCTGCTGGAAGAAATAAAGTCAGATAGATCGTAGGTACAGTTTAGGCAGTGAGTTTTCCTGGGATCACAGCTACAGCTCCTGTAAGCAAGAGGCTGTTCAGGCAGAGGCAAATGATGACCTGATTCAAGCAAAAATATCTCATTTTGTCTCAAAATGTCAACATGAAACACTCTGACATTTGCAAATCAATTCTTTTTAGGAATTATCTGTTCCAATTTGAGATGAAAACAAATATGAAAATACCAAAATTTCCCATGGGACAGAAATTCTATTTTTCAGTGAGCACTAGGAGCTCTATCCATCGAGAGGTCATTTCTCTATTACAAAGCTGTTTTCTATGGCTGTGTCCAAATGCAAATAAAAGACAGACAGGGACCAAACCCTTTGGTCCCAAAGCTGGGTGGCCACCTGGCTTCCACAGCACACATGGAGATCCCACAAGGTCCTGATCCCCTGTTCCAGAGTACCCTCATGTGGATAATTTTTTTCTGGCTGGAATTTTCCATGATGCAACTTGTGGCTGTGGCCTCTTGCTCTTAGGGGCTGTGCCTCCCAGAACAGTCTGTCTCCTCTAGGACCACTAATTCCTCGAAGCCAGCTGGTAGATCCCTTCTCAGCTACCCCTTCCTCTGGCCAAACAAACCCAGGACTCTCAGGCTCTCTGTGCCCTGATCACCTTGGAGGTCTCTTCTGTCTTGGATCAAGAAGCCTAAAATTCTACACAGCTTTGCTTATTTAATCAATGAGTAGCCCAGGTGAAAAGGGGTCTGGTGTTTGAATTGGCTCCTTACACTTCTTTTCCTTAGCAGAACAGTCTGGGTTTTGATGGTTTTGATGGCATTTTCTAACTCTTAGAAACGTGTGACCACACTCCCACCTAGTACAAACCAGCCCTACCCTGGGGGCTCCAAAATGGAGCAGATAAAATGATTTACACCTGGCCTGGCTGAGTTTGGCTGAGTCCTGGGACAACTCCATCACCAATCCCATTCAAACACACGAAGTCACGATTGCAAATCACCCACCTGCCTATTTCAAACAGCAAAATAACCGGTGGCACAGCAAATGTTCCTGGTGTGTGTGGGGGGGGGAACAGCCCAGTGATGGAATTCATAAGTAGAGCAGGAGATTGTGTGTGTGTTTGGCAGGGGGTGGGTGGCAGATCCCAGCACAAGAGCGGAGGGAAATGGAAAAGTAAACATTCGAGGAGAGCAATATGTAATTCTTTGCACCAAAGCACACGGCAGTCATGCTACAAAGCCGGCTGCAAGGGAAATGCTAAATCTATTTTCAAGCAGCTTTTCATCATCTTTTGATGCAAAGTAAGAGCTGGAAACAAAAGAGGGAGGCCTCCTCCCTGCACACCTCCAGCCAGGGCTCTGTGGAGAAACAGTGGCATGGGGAAAACCAATCTCAGACCCCAGACCACCACAAAGTGCCCCACAGATCCAACCTGAATAATCAGCGCTACATGTGACTGCCTTGTCTTGAGACTCTGATCATGAGTCTGGGCACCACCTGCTTTTCTCCCCTCGCAAAAACCATCCCTCACAAAACAGACGCCTTGCACAGGGATACCCTCTCTTTTGGTTGCTTTTAGCACTGTGTTTCCATGGGATGCTCCTCTTCTCTTGCCAGAGGATGAGCTCCCCAGGACCTTTGGCAGTCCTCTGTTTTCTATGCCTTGTTGCCAGGGGGTTACATCTGGCCAAGGGAGGGCTTTGCTCCCCAGATACCCATGGAGAGACTTTCCCCAATCTAGATTTGGAAGAGACCATAAAATCCCTGGAACAAGAAGTTCTTTCCCAGTTGTTTATCCTGTAGTGTCCTCTTCTCTTTCAGTCCCGAAATATCTAACCTTTACCTCTTAGCCACCCAAACTAGACACTGTTGACTGCACCCCAGCTTCCACATTACCACAGCAATTACGCATCTCGTGCCTCCAACTCCTTTAAATAGAGCTGATTAATATTCAGACTTGGCAATCCCTTGATTAAACAAGACACCCACAAGGAAGCCACACTAGTAGAGACCAGTTGCCAAACTGGAAATTCCCAGTGAAAAAAATCATTAAAGAAAAAGGAAAAAAAAAAAGAAAAAAAGAAAACAAACCCCAACAAACCAAAACAAAAACAACCACCCAGCTCTTTCATCTGCTTCCTATGAAGTCTCAGCTGCGTCCGTGTCACTGTGCAGAAGGCAATGAGGGACGATGTCGACAGATGGGGAGCTGAGGACACAATTCACCCAGCCTTCAAGAAAGCTTACAGTCACATACTATACATTAATCCACAAGGTCAGTAATGGGGAGGGGGGGGGGGAGAGGGGGGAAGACACGGCGTAAGCAGATAAAGAATTAAGATGGAGGTAGCAGACAAAGAGGGCACGTCTGCGGTGTTTGGCGCGGACGGGGGGGATCTGCTGGAATGTCACAGGGGCCACTTCAGCCACGGGGTTCCCTCTCTGCCAGAGGGCACGAGCAAAAAGGGGGAAAGAAAAGAGCAGAGGGGGAAAGAAAAGGTGCAGGAGACACTCACCCAAGTGGCAGTCGGTGCTGAAGAGGGAGTAAATTAATCCGGGCTGACACTGACAGACTAGGATTAAGTAGCTCACCGATGTCATTAGGTGGCATGCACATATAGATGAGCTAACGAAGACAGGGACAATGCTTACCCCAAATAATTGAGGACACGGGGAAAAAAGGGTCAGGGGAAGGTTATAAAAATAGTAGATTAGGAAGCTTCCAGAGAAGGCTTTCAAGTCAGCCCTTTTCCTCACTCAGTCCCTTGCTAAAATATCTATTTCTATTCTGTTGTCACTTATTTGACTTCCCTCTCTTTCTAGTTCCTCTCCTTCTCCTCCAACCTGTCCAAAATATCAATTCCTCACCTTGATTTGCCACGTTGTCTTGCTCTCCAAACACTGTGTTACCTCTAAGCCCCTCAGTTCACCCTTATCAGGCTTCATTTCCTTCACAGGAGTCATCACTAGGGTTCATCTGTGAGGAGTAACTTTATAAGAAATACTAAATCAATCACTCAACAGCATGGATCCAAAGGAGATACAACCAATGTCCATCACTTTTTAAAATGGTTAAGACTTTTAGAATAGTCACTGAGCTGAGGCTGCTAAATACTGGGCCCTGGTTCTCTCTTGCCTGCACCACCGACTTCGTGTGAGACCAGATGCATCACCCCAGTTCTGCAGTTTAATTCCTCCTGCCCTTTCCAAGCCTCCTACTTACTTCACCTTGAAATATTCCCAGGGAGTTCCCCTTGTTTTGGCGGTGTGGCACACACAGCACAGCATCCCAGCTTTCAGAACCAGTTTAAGCCCATCTCCAACAGCACATCTGGCAGTAAAGGGTAGGGATGCATTTTTTCTTCTTCTTCCTGGTTGATATGCACCAATTTGAATTATTTCTGGGTTGAGATACAATTCACTGCAGAGCTATAGGAATTCTAGAGTAGACACAAGGGGGGAGGTGGACGTGCATATTTGGAGATGAAGGCAGTAAGTGGCTTCAGACTCCACCTCTGAGCTCTCCTGGAGTATGGATAGTACTGACAATAAAAGAATGTGCCTTCTTATCATGTTGCTCCATCCATAGGTTTTCCTGGCACTGTATTTCGAGTTTCTTGCAGTGCTTGCCCATTCAGGGTCCTCAGGGCTCTCTGCCAGCAAACTTTCACTCTTTCACGCTGGAATGATGAAAGCTGAAGACTGGTAATATTCACATCAATGTGAAAGTGGTTTGAGTCATGTTTGGTAAATTAAAAACTGATCAGTCTCACTCAGAGCTGGCAGTGAGATAAGACTTAACTACGTATCACCCAAGTGGGCAAACTAAAACAGCCATTTCCCCTCTAAGGCCTCTGGCAATAGCACTCGATGATCCTTGTGGGCCCCTTCCAACTCAGACTATTCTGTGATCCCTGCCCAGAGCAGGGACATTCATCAAAGACGTGTGGCTTCTCCTTTTGTTCCAGTTTCCCTTCCTCAAGACTGCTGCAATTAGCATTTCTTAATGCAGCTCAGCTGAACCCACCCCTAGTGCAATCCAAAGTTGCAAACTACAATGTCAGCGTGCACCATAACGAATGTTTGCTTAAAGATCAATAGGTGAGGCCGGTGTTAATTGTTAAATTAAACATAAACATTGTCAAAACACAGCCCTCGTTATTCTTCCACCTGATGACATGAACCTGGAGGTCCCTTGGTGACCTTATATTCGGGCTCTGTGACCTTCAGGTGGTTTGCATCAGATTATCTTTACCTTATGCAAACGTAGTGTTTTAATTGATCATTTCAGAACGCGGCAGATTGCAGAACTCCTGCAGCTCTCAGGAGAGTTTTCTTTGAAAAAATGGTCTCTGAGGAGGGTAGAAACATCTGTAGGGTACTTGGGAACATTCGTAGGGTACAGAGTGACCTGGAGTTAAATATGTCATAGTTTGGCTGCAGGTTTTCATGATAACGTCCATCCCTAACCTGCCTCAGTTATCCACTGGACTCATCAGAGCCAAGGAAGTGCTGCAAAGCAGAGTATTTCAGATGACAATTTCCAGATGCTTTACCTGGTGAGATTCTGTTCCTGCTGAAGTCATGGGAAGAGTCACATTTCTGAGGATGGGCACCATGAGGATGATGCAGGAAGCCTTTACTAGTGAAATACAGAAATATTTAGAAAAATCATCCTGAGCTCCAGCACAGCACAAGGACATTGCTCTCAGTGACTAAGTGTGTACTTACATTCCTTGCAGCAGTGAACAGGAACTGTTTCCTGCCCTGCTCCACCTTCCTACTGTGCTGCTACTCCAGGTAATTAGAGCTTGCCAGAGGCTGCAAAGAGCCTAAAATAATTACTCTGACATGCATTATCTGTCATTTGCATCTTAGGATGTTAAACTCACTGTAGAATTTGAAGGGCTGTTGTAAGTCTGACCCTATCTGATTCTTTACACGCCTGGGAACAAAACTGCACAGGTTTCACCGGTTTATCAAACACCATCTTAAAACTATTGAACTACTTTTGTCCCAGGAACACTGGTGGGGTCTGTTGCAGAGCCCCTTTCCTCTGCCAGTTAAAAGCTTCCCTCCAACTTCCAGCCTTGATTTATTCAGAGCCAGTTCCTGCCTATTTGTTCTTGTGCCAGCATTTCAGCTTATATAGCTCTTATCCCTCCCTAGTGTTTACCACCACCACCCCCCCCCCCCCCGCCCCCGATGCATTTCTGGAGAGCAGGCCTATCTCTTCCCAGCCTTCATGTTATTAGGCTGAACAAGCCCTGCTCTTTCAGCCTTCTTTCGTAAAACAGGTTCTCCATTTCCCCAGTCACCCCAGTAGCCCTGCCAGTCTGAATCTTAAACACGGGGAGCCACAACCGCCCCACTTAGGTTTTCCTCCGTGCCTCCTGCAGCAACATTAATTCCGCTGCAGCTCTGCGATGAAATGGATGTATTCGAGGGCTGTGCTTTGCTCTGCCCACAGCCAGGCTGCACAGTGGCCCCTCTCCACTCCCTGAGCTTTTAACACAGTCTGTCTCGGCGTCTGTCTTTCAAGATGAAGAGTCCATGGTTTAAGGAAGCAACTTCTATTATTGGTCCCAACGTGCATTGACTTTGTACTTCACGATACCCAAATTCTGTCTGTTGATCCCAATCACCAACGCTCCCAAATTTTCCACCAGCCCTGTGTTTCATTAGCTCAAGCAGCTCCATAACCACTTTCCACCTCCTCATTTCTTCTTCCCAAGTCGCCCTCCATCCTCACCCCCTTGAACACTCTTTGACCCATGACAGAACGCTGGTTTTAATCCTCACCTTCTCCATCGTCATCACAGGCTCCCTGCACAGCACAATATATTCAGTTCCCCAGAGGAGCCCAGCAAGTCTGGGGCATCACACTGTTCTTAACTTCTGCTCAGCGAAAGCCCTCCAAGGAGCCCAGCACTATCTCGCTCACAACTTGCATTTATCCCATTTTCATGTGCCTTCACATGTTCAGTTATTTAAAAAGCTGCTCTAAAGCACAGCATAGCATTGAGGTACAGCCAGGAGTTTCCCTAATCACTTTTCAACAGCTGCTCCATCCTTTATTACAGGTACCTTGAGTGCTACTTCCCAGTCAAATGCTCAGGGCACAGTACTCAGGCTTTGAACAGTTTATTGAGAGTCTTTGCTACAGGGATGGTGATTTCATGTGTCATTTCCTTCTGCCTCCCAGGGCTGATCTGATGCTTACAGGCTTGAACACACGAAGCACTTGGAGCTCTGCATGTTGCACATGACCCTCCCTAGTTTTATTCACTCATTATCCCTCTCCATCCCTAGGGAAAGCCACATAGTGTCTCTTCAGTGTCTGACTGATGCACACTAATCCCTAACCCATGCAGGTAGACCCATCCATTCTTTGTCTTTTCATTTATAGGGCCAGTGGGCCTTTTATTGTGTTTGCTTTTTTTTTTTTTTTTCCTTACTGTACAAGGTCCTCTCAGTTTCATACCCCAACTTCAGAACTTCATCTCCAAACCTTCAAGACATGGCTTCTTTCCCTGGTCTACCCCTTCTCCCATTCCCAGCACATTCCATCTCACTCCATATACCCATTTCAAAGCTATTATTTATCTGCTAACACCTAAATCACTTCCTGGCAGCTTTTTTCTCATTGGATGCAAATTCTAGATAACCTTCTAGATAAACATTCTTTTTTTTTTTTAAAAACCCCAGCATTTTACATGTCCAAACCCTTGAGCTGTCCTACACCCTGGAGGTGCTGAATACCCTGGAAGTGTTCAAAACCAGGTTGGATGTGGCTCTGAGTAACCTGGTCTAGTGGAATATGTCCCTGCCCACGATAGGGGGATTGGAACTGGATGATCTTGAAGGTTCCTTTCAGCCCAAACCACCCTGTGGTTCTATGATATGACTCTATGATACCCTAATTTCACCTGCTTTAGACACCAGCATGAGTTGCTGCTGGCTGCGGAAATGTGCAGTCTGGGACTCTTTGCCTTTATTCCAAGAGGCTTGAGACCACTATTAGTGTTAACATTTGCAATCCAGAATGGTTGTACACTCGAGCATCTTCCCAGCTCAAGGCAGCTTTGCAGTAACAGGGAACGTGTGAAGCTTTGCCTGCCTGGATCCTGATATAAAACCTGCTGCTTTTTATAGTCCCTGGCTGAAGCAAAGGCAACGCCTCACACAACAGTTGAGGCTTTGAGCCCAGGTTAACAAGTAACAACCCTTCAGCACCACGATCATCCCGCAGATCAAACTGTCTGCCTGTGTGGCTGAGGTTGCACTCACATCTCCCTCTCAGCACGACCCAACTGTTATCGGCGTCACGCAGAAATAAAGTTGCCTTTTGATGGGTTCTCGAGTGCAAACCCCACGGTTTTAACGTGCTGGAAGGAAGAGCAGCACTTTGATACCCGCCCCTCCCTTCTGTCAGGCATGATTCGTGCTCTGATCTGCCATCACTTGCAATTTCATAACTTCACAAGTACCACGCAGCAGCAAGGACATGGTTTTTGCTGAAGTCAACAACAAACCCAACATGGTGCTGGGTGAGGCTTCCTGATATTTTCCACTGTGTTGCTGGATTAAGGACTGTTGGTCCTCTTCTAATAAACACATTTATTCACATTACGCAGATGTGAGAGCTGATAATTATGTAAAAAGCACTTGAGCCTCAGTCGCAGCAGGATCCACAATGAAACAGTGATAATAAACGCTGGAATTTCATCTGGATAAGAAGGACACGCAGATCCAGGGTTAGGAGGACTGCTAAAAATTTAAAACAACCTCCTCACCTTCCCTTCTTCACGAAAAACCCAGGGAAGTAACAACAAAGCAGAAGATGGGAAGAGATAGAAACCTCCAGAATTCAACTTCTCCACACCATTAATTATGGCAGTTAGAAGAATCAAGCTCTTTGGACAGATTTTGCCCGGATTCAGGAAAGCGCTTTAACATGGGTTTAAGTTTACCCTCTGTTTGGAAAGTACTTAAGTATGGGCTTAACTTCGAGCAGACGTTTAAGTCCCCTTGACTTTAACATGTGCTCAAGTGCTACCTACAAAGGAAGCATTTTCCTGAAGCGGGAGACCATCTTGGCTTAGGCACTGGATTAGCTGTCAAGAGACAGGGATTTGCTCCTGGCTCTCCCCCTGGCCATCGGCAGGGTGAGCCCAGGCAAACAGCACCCCTTCGGTTTCACCACCTGCAAAGCGGAGCAAACTCTGCTGCCCTTTTGCAAAACGCTCCGGTGTCGATGCGTGGAAAAGTGTTTGTTTAAGAAGCACATGTTCATGTAATTTATTTTCGGGGCTTTTTTTATATCGTCCTTTCGAATGACTGGTGCTGGCAGCTGCTGGATAATGGTGGATTGTGGCTGAGCACCCCCCTTATCCATCCCTGTTAATTCAGAATAAGGTCTGACTTGTTTTGTCCGATTTCCACTCTTTACACATCCCTTCGGAACACCTTATTTTTTATTTTAACATTAAAAAATTCCGTCGAATTTAATGGGTTATTAAGTTGTTGGATGCATTTTACACCTTCATATGTGAAGTGAGTTTGGATTTTCATTAGTTAGAGCTAACACCAATTTTCAATAAAATATTAACCAAACACACAGAGAAATAGTTCATGTGGATCTATCCACTACTTCAATAAAATTAACAGACTTAGATATTTACTCTTGCCCCAGCAGTAATATTTTCCCACATTACATTTCAAACAATGAAATGACACTAAATTCATTTAAAACAAATTTATATTATTGTTATTTTAAACAATACTTAATTCAATTTCAGTGTTTGGCATGCAAAGTTTGAAAATATCAATATTATTGTTTAATGTAAAAAAATAATAATAATTCAGCTACAAACTATTAGCATATGCAAGCCTCCCAAATGATTTTCCAGGGCTGGTATTTACATTAAACTGAAAATGAGCAAAACCAGCCAGATGTAACTGTGCCATTCAGAGAAGGGGCTGTTAAGATTTAAAAATCAGAGCATTCAGCCTCAGTTCCAGCCCTCTCACCTGCACTTGGTGGTAGCTCATCCAGGGCAGTGTCACCACGGGTTTGCTGTGAATGAAAAACAGAGGGACACGAAGGTGAAGAGAGATGGGGAGGCAACCCACACACTGCTCACTGGGGAGCTTTATGGGCCATATTCGTTACCAGAAAACCTCCAAATATTTGGCAAATATATGAGGTTGTTCAGGATGGGGAAGAAAAGGCTGTGGGGAGACCTTTGAGCCCCTTCCAGTGCCTAAAGGGGCTCCCAGAGAGATGGGCAGAGATGGAGTGACAGGACAAGGGGGAATGGCTTTAAATTGACAGAGGGCAGACTTAGATGGGATATCAGGAAGAAATTCTTGGCTGGGAGGGTGGGGAGGCCCTGGCACAGGTTGCCCAGAGAAGCTGTGGCTGCCCCATCCATGGAAGTGTTCCAGGCCAGGCTGGATGGGGCTTGGAGCAACCTGGGCTAGTGGAAGGTGTCCCTGCCCATGGCAGGCGGGGTGAGACTGAATGATCCTTTAAGTTCCCTTCCAACTCAAACCATTCTCTGTATGACTGGTGGGGTAGCCAGCCAGGATCACCCCTCAACAGCAGCACTGTCCCACAGCCAGAGCAATCCATGGGATCAAACCCCTCTGCACATGGGATTTAAGACTGGCTCGTGGGGAAGCAGTGTCAGCACAGAGCAGGTAAATTCCACCCTGGGCAAACTGCATTTGAGACAACAGATATTTCTAAGCTTGTAAGCCATGTAGAGAGTCAAGGTAAATAATGTGCTCACGTGTCCCTGAATGCTCCACCAACAGGGAGGAGATGCTCCATCACCTGGAAACAAGCTGCTCCCTGAAAATTGCCAGGACAGCTCTTGCTGAGCTTTTCTGCCAACAGCAACACATCAATGGAGCCTGGGAGAGCCCGCAACAAACCTGTGACTCAAGGCAACCTTTGAGGAAATCACAAAGTGTATTTAGATTTGATCTTTAAAAGGGTCTTTTAAAACCCTTCTAACAATGAAGCAGTTGCCCTTTGAGGATGCCTTCCCCATGCTCAGCGCTCAGAGGAGCTGTGATTCAGAATAAAACAAGTGGCTGGAAGAGCATGTGGGTATTTAGTTAATTATATGCCTGGTAAATTCATGTTTTAAAACAATGCTGCTTGTCTCCTCCCTTTGCAAAGTGCCAGTTCACTGGAGTGCTTCCCATGGATTGGCAATTAGATGTAATTAGGTCTTGTGATTTCCACATTTGTCCTCATGTCACAAAGTTTACTACTAAAAATGCTCATTTAGGTGGTAGGAGGTTTCTAATTGCTCAGGGCCTGCAGCAGTAATAGAAACCATTGGCAGCTGCAGCACCTGAGTTTGTTGTTGGATCAGGTCATTGCTCCTTGCTCCCAACATTTTGAATGGATTTTGTAGCTCCAGAAATCTCAGCCAGCTCTTTACCTGGGTCAAGGACAGAGGACTTGCACCTGCCTGCTGTCTGACAGGTCAAATCAGCTCGTAATTTGGGAGGTGGGGAGGGAGTTAGAACCCGAATTGAATAGCTGCTAAAAATTTAGAGAGGGTGAATTGAGCTCATGTCAGAATTAACGTGATAATTCACTTCTGGAATTCAGGTCTGTCTGTGACTGACATTGCCTCAGGTCCCATGCAAGGTGTTTTTGTGCAGTTTGTAGCAGGGACTGGTCTGCTTTGGTTTTCCAAGGACAAGGTGCAGCAGGATTAGGACACAAAGGAAAATATGAGCAACCTGGTCTAATGGAAGGTGCCCCTGTCCGTGATGGGGAGGTTGGAATGAGATGGCCTTTAAGGTCCCTTCCAACCCAAGCCATCCTGGGATTCTATAATTCTAAAAATTAGGAAAATCTCTGCAGAGTGAGAATTATGACATGGTGAACTAGGCTGGTGGTGGCACAGCTGCTTCTAAGATTTAGGTCTTTAAAAACATTTAGGGAAAGAATTAGCAGGAGTGATTTCAGTTTCCATTGGGTGCTGGAACCGGGAGATGGACTGAATAGCTTCCCAAAAGCCTTTTGAGCCTTATCCTTTGGTTTTGTGAGCAGCACAAGCCTCCCTGAGCCCACCATTGTAGGCATTGTTTCACTGTGTGTGCATTTGTCACGTTAACTCGTATGGGCACCAGTCTCCTCTCCTGGCTGGGTCTTCTAAGCTCTTAAATGCATTCCCCCGAAGAGTGCATAGCAGAAGGGCGTATTTGACAAGCACAAGTGGAGATAAGCAGCCCTGAGGAGTTTCAGGACACTGAAGAAAGAAAATAATCTTCTGGTTTCTTCTTTGCACAAAAAAAAAAAAAAAAAAAAAAAAAAAAAAAAAAAAAAAAAAAAAAAAAAAAAAAAAAAAAAAAAAAAAAAAAAAAAAAAAAAAAAAAAAAAAAAAAAAAAAAAAAAAAAAAAAAAAAAAAAAGATTTAAAATAACTCCATCCCCTCTGGACTGGAGAAAGAGACACTCTAAACCAGATAATCTCCAGCTCTTAGACAGAACATTTTCTCGGTTGATCTCCAAGATCTTTGCTAAGGAGGTCGGTGGTGTGATCCTGTTTTGCTGATGCACACAGGTGTGCAGATCTGGGTTGTGGCTGCAGCCCCAGGTGAGGAGGGGCAGGAGCTGATTTTCACCCCCCCCTGCTCTCAGAGGCAGATGCAGGCTGTGCTCAGCACCCCCTGCAGATGGAGACCACAGCACCTCCAGCCTGTGCATCTATGTGGGTAGACCAGCTGGGCCCCAGCAGAGCTAAGCTTGCCATGTCTAAGTCCATCAGCAGACACCATAAGACCAGCTCTTTCTTAGCCCGGTGCAGATGCTTTGCGCCCCCCTGACTGCTTGGCAGCGAGGACCAGAGGTGTGCCTGGGTCACAAAATTCTGCTCTTCATTCCTCCTCCTCGCCACGCTGTGTGGACACATCACTAACAACTGGTTCGTGTTCACCCCACGGGTCACCGGGGTGGAGGAGAAGCAGAGCTGAAGGCACCATCCAGTTGTCCTGATGCTTTCCAGGCATGTGTCTTCGCCAGGAGCGGGCACACACATGGATAACACATGTGGCTGTGCTCGTTCCACCTGCAGAGACAGCAGCTCTTTGTCTCAGGAAATGCTGCTGTGACAAAGCTGTTCCCCATCACTCCCTTTCATTAAATATTTGCGACAGTGCTTTCCTTAAACCCTGCAGTCTTGAGTTCAGGGCTGACAATGGAGAAGAGGCACAGAAACACATGTGCACAGGGATAACACCTAAAAATTCGAAGTCTGGTGGTCCTGATATCATGTGAGACTTTATTTATTTCTTCAGTCGAGCCTTGAAGTGGGGGGGGGAGAAAAAAACAACCACAAGAACTAAAAACTATCTATTTTATTTTTGTCTGGAACTGCAGGGCAGATGAGTTTTGCAGAAGGAATATAAGGCTGCCATCGATTTTATTATTGAGTCAGTTTTAATGAGTCACAGTATTTTTGGAAGGCTTTTAAGATTACTGTAAAGTGCTTAGTTACAGTGGCTACAGGTGCCAAGGCAGGAGAGGAAACAACAAAGAAATGCACAGCAGCTGTATTGCTACGCTTCCCCTCAGAACTGGGATCAGCAGAACAACACACATGGCAAATGCAAAAGAAAATAGGAGAAGATGTAAGAGATGACAGAAGTCAGCATGGTCAGCTGCTACACTAAAGCAAAATGCGTTTTATTTAAGGAACTGTCCAGTGCTCCTTGGCTGCAAGTCGGAAAGGGCCACTGACAGACTCCGGATTGCCAGACGTTCAGTGAATCGTGTGCTTGCCTTTCAAGCTGTCCTTTGGTTGTAAGTCATTTGCTCCCAGAGCTGCCAAGCTCTGCCACTGCCATCCTGCGTTGAATGAAACTGTGGAAACATCTCATTTAGCAGATGAGAGAAGGGAAGGCAGAGAAGGGGCGAAAAGAGATGGTGTGAAGAGAAAAAAAAAAATTGTTTTTTCTTTGTGACTTGAACAGACTTGCCTTTTTTTTTTTTGGCCTGCATTCTGAAAACATAGGGAAAGACTTTCAGAGCTCATAAGGATGATCTGTTTTGCAAAATTATTCAGTGTTTCCCACTAAAAATAAGATACTAAAAAGCACATTCTAAATATCTGGAGATGGAAAACAAAGAACCTCAGAAATTTCTCGGTAGAGAAAAAGCTTCCAGTCACCATATGATGTGCCACCTGGATTTTCAGATCCTTCCCACGATGTCTGGACTCAGACAGAAGCAGCAACCGTGATTTTGCAGAGCTGGAGCTGGAGCAGGACCTGTTAAACACGCTCAGGGCTCCTGCATAGACAGCAAGGGATGGGATGCACAGCTGGACACTCCCATGTGCAAACACCAGTCTGTACATGCAGATAACTGCACTGCAGCCCAGAAATCACCTCTGGCTCTGCAGGCCCATTTTCACTCCCCTCCTACTGCCCCCACCCCTTTCACCAGTGGGGACACACGCGGAGTTTCCTCCCCACTGAGGGGTCACCGGCGGCTTCGCGGCCCTGGAGATGCCACACGGCAACCTGGGCTCACAAAACAGAGGCGGGGAGAGCAAAGGAAACCTCTCATTGTCCCCGGTGGAGCGGGCCCAGCCTTGTGTCTGCTCTTCATGCGTGACTGGCATGAGTCCCACCGCTAAGTCCTTGGCCGGCGGCCAAGCGCAGAGTGGCAGGCACCTGTCCCTGCTGGGAGACCTGGCGACCCCGGCGTGCCCTAACGGTTAGTTCTTTTCTAACATCACGTCTACTCGAATTTACCTCAGGATTCCACCCCCTCCCTCCCTCCCTCCCTCCTCCCCTCCTGGTGCCAGGGAGCCGGGCTGATGCCAACTGCTTCGCCGTGGATAAAGCGGGGAGCGTTCCCGAGCTGCGAGCGGGCACCCTCGAAGCGTTCAGCTGTGCCCTGCTCGCCGGAACAGATGGGGCCCATCAAGGTGTTGGTGTCCTCCAGCACATCAGCAAAACGCCCCCAGCACTGGGACGAAGTCGGGGGAGGAAAACAAAAGCCCAGCGGGGATCCCTCTGGGCTGTCCCTAAAACGCGGTTTGAGGCGTGTGCTGAGTGGTCCCACCGTGGGGATGGCACTGAAATCCTTCACCCAAGGTCAAGGTCTCCACGCCCAGGGAATCGCAACTCTGTGTCGTCGTTCTTTCCCTGGGCTGCATTTTGGTTCACTTTCTTTGGGAATCCCGCCCCAGCATTTCCCTTTTTTTTTTCCCAGCACCTTGCAACACACAGATCAAAACCTTTCACGAGTGGTCCTGCTGGAAAAGGGGACAAGGAATTTCAATTCACAGAGACCAGCCAGGAAGGTTTGGGGTTTTTTTTTTCAGGAAGTTTAGAGCAGAGATAGGACTAGGACATGAATGTCCTTATTCTGCAGTGAGTTTCTTACATAAAGCTCCACTTTCTTCAGCGTTTCAAATGTGAGTGGAAATATTTCCAAAGCGTGGAGAATTTTTGAGTGATCTCCCATTATTTCAGCTTTATTTATGGTCTCTTGTCCCAGCATAGGCACAGTTCACTTATCCTTCTGAAGAAAAAGAACAGAAGCTTTCGCTTTCTGGCAAATGATCTGCCTCAGAAATTGGGAAGTTCTGTGCACCTCATCCTCGGTTTTAGCAGCATGAACTTCATCAGACAGAAATAATGACAAATGGTTTGTCTTTGCCAATGAAACTGGAACTTTATTGTGTGCAGTAGAAGCTGCCTGCTCTGTGATGACTCTGCAGCCACCTTTCTCCTCATGGAACCAAGATCTGGAGGTTTCTTTTGTCTGTCCTGTCTCCCTTGACCGTGAAACTTTATGGTCCAAACTCTCACCTAAAAGGAGGATACAGTATCTACATCCCTGAAGCTTTATCTCAGCAGGCTCTACTACAAAAGAAATAACATGAGGAAAACTAATGCTCCAAATCCTCTCTCTTAGATGTTCATTTTGCATTTCAGTTCAAGGAGGTGCAGAAGCCAGCAAAACCAAGGCTGGGAAAACAGAAAGGACTGAGCAAAAAGCTCTTCGTGCTAGAACCACAGCCCAAGACTGGAGCCAGTAATACTCTCAGGCCTCCTCATCTGTAAAAACAGGCTAAAAACAGTCTAATGGTAGTGAGATGAAGGCAAAGCCATCATTTAGGGCAGTGGCAACTCGTTAACCCAAATGACCTGCATCTCTGGTGAGCGCTGACCCAAGGACTTGCGAATTTACCTCCACTGCCCAATAAACTGTCGCTGCTCGGCTTCTCTAATTAAAATAGTCCTGGATTTGGAGGACCTACCCAGAGAATAAACTGGAATTTATCAGATTAGCTAAGCCAGATCATACGCAGAGCATATAGGCTGGCCAACAGCCTACTTTGGACCAGATTAACCAGCTAAAATAATTGGGGATTTTTGCAAAGTCTGCCCCTAAAGACTGGCATTAAAGAAATGCACCAAAGACTGAGCATATAGTGCAGCTCATTTCTCTTTACCCTGTTTAGTTCTTAGCTTGATGTTCTTTGGCAATTGCTGGGAATCAGCTTTTTGTCTTTCAGTAACCAGTGAAAAAAATTCTCTCTCTGCATTTCCTTCAGGTGAGTTGTGCCAATGGGAACTGGTGGATCTCTGGAAAGGTAGGGAGGCTGTGTTTAATGTATTCCTACATCAAAACTCAGTTCCCCTCGTTCCTACGCTCTGGTCCCTGCATTGTCAGCCTTGGGTAATGAGGAATGATTATTGGGGAGGCTGTGGACTGAAGTCTGAGTGAGAGCAGAGCTGTGTTTTGTCCTGACCCAGCCAGATGTCTTTGCTGGAAAAGGATGAGGAGCTAAGAAATTCTTGAAGCTTGAAAAGGACAGAACCCAGGTGGCTGTGGAATGCCCTGGGGCCAGTCTGTAAAACAAGGGGCTCTTTCCTGGGAATGTGGTGCAGTGGTGCATCCTCCCCCCCCCCCCACCTGCTCTCAGCTGGTTACGGGCACGGGAGCAGGCAGTGACATCCTGGCAGATGTTTCTCTGTGCCATACAGGCTTTGCTGCCACTCAGGCAAAACAGGTTTTGCTTCCAGAGCCAAAGGACTGCAGCCACGGGGAGGAGCAGGAGGAGGAGCAGAGCCAGGAGACACCTGAGAGCTGGATATCCTGCTCCTGTTCGCTGTTCTCCCCCTCCCTCAGCAGCCCCTACCCAAGCCAGACAGACAGCAGAGCCATGGACATCTTGTTCCCCTCTGTGGGTGCAACCACCCACTTGGCTTGTGCCTGGAGCAGGTTTTGGGCATTCTCAGCACTGCTTTGAACCTGCACACAGCCACTTCAGAGGGGAACCAAGCCTGAAATCTTCTAGGACAATTCTAGGAGGCCCTGCTTTTCAGCATCACTGGTTTCAACCTTTTCCTTTCCTTTTCCTTCAATATTCACTTGGTTTTTCTTGCTACACAGAAGCCACATTTGATAAAATGTATGAAATATCCTAAAACCAGGAATACTGTATTCTGCTGACCTCAACTGTCAGATGCATTCACTCATTTCCCTTCTCCTTATCAAGGCTCTTTCCAAACACGAGGGAATAGAAAATAGCAGGGGACAGTAGCAGGGAAATAAGATGCTGCTGTCCCCAGCCAGCACTGGTCTGGAGCCCATTAGGAAATAGAGAGGAGAGTAAGTCATTAAAGGACAGAAAAAGACATTCTCCCTCTAGTTCTGGCTTTGTCAAGAACATCAGGAGGTTTCTGGTTTGTTATGAAATAAAAGGAGTTAAAAACTCAGCAGGCAATGTTTTCACACTGAAGAACCACAGCTTCATGAGAACTGTGACTGGTTCATCCAGTATCTCATATCACCATATTCTATAACTCATTCCTCCTTCACTCACAGCTCTGGACAGGACTGGTTTGATCCCCAGAGAAAAACATGGAAAACCTCACACACCTCTCACCCTCTGAAAGCAAATTTCCTTTCTCAGGAGCACACACCCACCAGAGCTCAAAGCAGCAGGCTTGGTGAAACCCTGGCATTTGCAAACCCAGCCCTGCATGTAGAAGCCGACTCCTCTTCTGAACCCCTAATGGACACCCAAAACAACTCTGCACTTCCAGGCTGAAGTAAGGGAATCCGCTGCTTGCTGCTGGTTAGAGGATCTGACCCCAGGATGACCACGAGGCAAACCAACCAAATGTTATCTGGCCTGCAAATGCATCTTTACATACCCCAAACCAGGGCAGGCATCTGTTTTTTTGGGCAGAGGGACAGCTGCCACAGCAGGAGAGAACAGCTCGGCCCCAGCGTTCGGTCTTGGCCGCGGTGACCTGGCTCCTCAGCTTCCACATGTGAAATTTCTTCTGATGTGAACGAGGGAGCTCCGGGTTCTGATCAACTGCAAAACGGGGATCTGAGCGCTGAGGTGGCTCCCCAGGGTGCTCAGAGATCTCCCCCAGCTCTAGCTGTGCTCTTACCCAAGAGTGCTCAGAGGATTTGCTGCAGCACCCGGGGCTGAACCCTGAATTCTTCGCCGGAGTTAGCGTTTCACCCTCTTCTCTAGAAGCAATTCCAGAAGCTGACCTAAGACACCCACATGGGGGATATTATATAACAATGGAGATTGTGTGCGTTGTAGTTTATGTAAAAACACTTAATCTCACAGCTGCTTCCCTCCCCTGCACCCTGGGCAAAAATACTCCCTTCCATCTCCCGTTTAAATACCTGGTATTTGATCATTTCACAGGCTTGGCAAAACAAGCACAATGGAGGCAATGTTTGCTCAGATCTATTTTTGTGTGTATGTGTGCGTGTGAATTTTTGGCAGAATCAGTGTTTGCAAGGAGCAGATAAAACTTTTCCGTTGAAGAGCCACGGACAGCCAGGAATTGCTGCCTGCCAGCAAATCTCTGCTTACCGAGGGAGATCATGGCATTGTTAGCCAGGTAGAGGGGCTGGAGACAGGAATCTAGAGAGCTTCCTTGTTAGGCTATAAATGAAAGAGTTGTCTAGCAATTACTCTAAGACAGCAAATCTCTGCGTGTGAACCCACTCCAAGATAAAATCCAAACTTGGTTTGCCCTGCTTATACAGCACAGATGCATATGCACCCTGGAAGCTACATAACCCAGTAATATTTTATTCACATCACACTCCAAGGAGCTCACTGACTGGAATTCAATAGAAACTGTTCTCTGTGTGAAAGTAATTTCAGAAAGTAATCTAGTTTATGGAAATGAAAGGCATCAAAACACAAAAAACACTGTTTCTGTACAAGTGCTTTGCTTCAAATATTTGACATGGAAATTTATATAATCCCTCTGGGGCACATGGGTTTCACGAGTGTTAACATCTTTTGAAATGAATTTCACAAATGTTTATTTGGAATACCAGGCATACAAATAATTTAGAATATCAAGGCATCTTGTTGAATCAGTCTTAATGATACAGATCTCAGATGGCTGTGGAGGTTAAAAGGTATGAATTTTAATTGGGTGTCATGGAAGATGTCATTTTCAATCATTGCACTGCATTGCCAAAGCTATCACTTTCCAATTCTAAGCTTCCTGCTACCTCATCCTCGGGCTCCTTCTGTTACTTAAAGACCAAAATGAAACATTTTTCACATTTTATTTGTGCGCTGGGCATGTATTAAATACAGACTTCGGCTGCCTATCTTGGTTTATACAGGACCCCATCACTGCTGTATTGCAACCCTTCCCAAGCAATAAAAAGAGGGTTGACTTTTTCCAGACAGATAGTGCTACATTGTCATTCCAGCTTTATAAAAAGTTAAAAGGTTGAAGGCAAACAGTGTCGAGGCCATCTACAGCTCAAATGGTTGCTAAGACTCTGGTCAAAGCCAGATTTTACAGCTGCCTTCTCTATTCCCTGCTCCCATGGTGGGCCCTGATTATGTTATGGTATAAATCAGAAGTAAAATTATTTTGCCATTTAAAATCTGTCCTTTAATTAGTAGATCCATATTTACTTCTGGCTTTGGGTAACGTGATGGACAAGCATGAAAAGAAAAACTAACGGGGTACCTGTGAAGGGATCTTTGTCCATCCTGTGTGGCAAAGTAGCAAGATCCTGTGGGAAAAGATATCGTGTGATTGGGTAATTAAAAATTATCATAAGCCATAGGCAGTAGGAAGGCAAATTAAGCCTGCAGAGTCACCCTGAGTTCTGAGAGCTCCTCAGCTACTGAGAGCTCAATATCCAACTTTAGCACTCATTTTAAGTTTGTTCATAGCCTAGATTTGTAATCAGTGAGATTTTATCCAAGGCACTGGGGTTTTTTTGCGTGAGAAAAGAAATGTGAGAGAGAAAAGCAGAGTGTGGTTTGTTCACATGGAGCAAAGTGCTGGGCTCTTTTTTGGATCACTCAGTGGCTACCCTTAGATGTGTTCAGTCAACACGAGGGAGTAAAGTCAGGAATGTTTTGGGGGGAAGAAAGTCCCTCTCCCATTCAACAGCCTTGAGCAGACCGTGCCTTCAGAGAAATGAAGCAGCCAAATTTCAACAAACCTCTAAAGAACATGCACATTACTGATAACTTGGCCAAACATGGGTGGATTTCAAGAAGGGCGTGAAAAGCACTTTGTTCCCAGGCAGCACACGGCCAATTTCCTCTCTGCTCCCAAGAGCAATGATAAAAGCTCAGCAAATGGCTCTGAATTTTTTAGTTTTTTGTGTTTTTTTTTTTTCCCTCTACAGAAGCACATTTTATTCCAAGAAATCATCATTGTTTTCTTTGAAATGTCCACTGTCGGCAGCAGGAGCAAAATGAGCGTGAGGCAACCATCGAACCCACGCAGGTCTGAACCGCTGGCAAGGAAAAAACACCTTGGTCTTCTGGTAGGACACATGAAAGATGCCCTCGTATAGACTGAATTGTCAGCTCTACCCACATCCAGAGTGGTGCTGATTTCAAACACTATATATTGCTAGAACTGATGGCCTCAAATATTTAAAAGGAACCATTCTGGGTCAGGAAACTGATGGTCAGAGCACTGACTTTGGCCACTATTTGTAGGATCATATGAATCCAAGGCTGGTTTGGATTGGAAGGGACCTTAAAAGTCATCTAATTCCAACCCCTCATCGTGGACAGGGATGCCAAAACCAAAAAGAAAATAAATATGTATTTGTGCTTCCTGCGAATAAGTCCTCATCATCTGGCAACCTCTGCCTTTGGGATTTACGGACATCCTGGCCGCAAACAAGTAGGATTGAAGGGGACTGACCCCTTGTCTAGAGCATCCCTGTGAGATGCTGCACAGAACCTCCGGTGAAAGGGGAATCCACGAGCCTTTGGGGTTGGCTCGGAGTATCAACACCTTCACGAGCAGAAAGTATTTCCCGAAAACACCCTCAAGAACCCCCAATTCTAGAAGGCACAGGTTGGCCACAAAACTCCCCTTTTGCTTTTTACCCTCAGTTTCCCAGTCATCCCCACACCAGTGGGTGGGTGGTTTGGCCCCGCTGCTGCAGCCTGTGGTGCACGACCCCTCTCCACGGTGTGTGAGCACACCCTGCCCACTGCCAGCCCCGAAACTCCCCCCTCGTTAAGGCGCTCTGGGAGGAACACAAAGCCCCGTGTTTTGCTTGAGTATCTCCCGTGAATAGGCGGAACAAATGATCAGCACGGGAGAAAAGCGGGAAAGTTGTCCAAAAAGGAGGCATCAGTTTTCCTCATGGGAAGGGCTTTCCAAGTCTCCCCCTTCCCCTCTGCCCTGCTGGGTTGGGAGTGAACCTTCTGCTGAGCAACTGGGACATCAGTTCCCTTCATCTCTCCATTTTCTTTCCCCTTCCATTCACGCTTGTCCTCCCTTGCAACACGAGCAGGTGGTGTCAGGCCATGAGCAGTGACAAGGGGGTTGGGTTGGCTTCCAAAACTCCTCAGTTAGCAGAGCAGTGGCAGAAGCAACCCTTGGAAGGAAAACACTTCAGGCAGGAGATCCTGAGAAATGCTCGTGAGCTGTGATGCCTTTCTGTGGTACAAACCACCCTCTCCAGGCAGCAGGGCAGGGACAAACACGAGGGCAGCATCTGCCACAAAGCTGCTGGCTGGGCTGGAGAACAAGTCCCAGTTGCAGGCTGGAGGGAGTGAAACAGTTCCTTTGCTGGAAGTGATGCAGCAAATGGATCTCCTGCAATGAAATGACTTTGCTGTTGCGAGGGAAGGAAATCCCCTGGTATTGCTGCTGCTGGTTTTCGGTGAGGTTTGGCTGCATTTGCCATCAGTCACACATTGAAGATCTGTCCTAAGGTCACTCAAAGCTTTGGGGTGCAAAGGGGTCCCTGACATGGAGAAGAGCTGTTGCTGATGTCTGACCCTGTCTGATCCTTCAGCAGTTGCCAACAACGCATCCCTTGGCTGAGCTGTTTGCTGGGGTGTGGAGCGTTCTTTTTGTTCCCAAGAATGTACTTATTTGTCAACATCCAGAGGAAAAATACTTTTGCACGGGTTCTTGGAGGGGGTTTCACCATTTCAGAGATGAGTTCAACCCCATCCTTTCATTGCACATGGACAGCAGGACCCTTTCACGGGTCAGTCCCACTGTGTTCAAGTCTTCAGTGCGCTGCAGCTACATCTACTTGCCTGGCGTTGACTGATGCATTGTTTCTACTGATGGTACTGATTTTACAGATATCTAAAGAAGAGGAAAACCAATTCAGAAATAAATATTTCTTGCTTAGGCCATCTATGTGTCTGTATACTGTAGGATACAAGCCTTTGGGAAAACACAGAGCCTTTATGAAGCAAAGGATCTGTAGGATCCCACAAGTGAGTTACTGAGGAGCAGCTGAGAAGCTGAGGAACAGAGGAAAAGGAATGAGTATCTTCCTGCAAACCTGCAACAGAAAATGAGCATCAAGCAGTCTGAGTTATCAAATCCAAACTCCTGTTGGCAATCGGGTCACACACTCCCTTTACTCAAACCCGGTGCCAAGATGCCAGTGTGTGTTATGGGAAGCAGGATAGGCAGCCATTGGACTGGCTGCTTCAAATACAAAATTTGAAATGCTGAAAGTGCTAAAAAATGGTCTTTTGCAATGCATGTGATGTTACATTAGAGAACAAGGTTCAAGGAAGGGGATATGAAGGCAGTGCAAACCACTGAGAGGTCATGGTGGAATATTTGATTGTACCAAAGCCACAGCCCTTCATCTCACAAGCAGAGTATGACGACACTTAGAAGGCATGTGTTTCTTCAACCAGGGGCACAGACAGTTTAGTAAAGGCACAAACACTTCAACCAGGGCGCACACACTTCTTCCGTGTTTGCCAGAACATGCCAAAAGCCTGAAAAGCAGCGTCAATTGCCATGGTCATCAAAACATGACAGCAGCTCCAGGACTTTCTGGGAAGCACCTCCAGCACCAAAGAGCAAACTGAAACGTCCTAAAACCCATTTGAGGACAAGAAGGGCCTCCTTTAATCACCAAGTCCTTCCCGTCACATTCCCCGGCAACCAAGTCATACAATCCCATTTCACAGGCTGAACAAGCATCAGCTTCAAATGAGCTGGAGCATTTGCCCCAAGGCCATTCCCAAATCTCCGTTGTCTGAGAGTCTCAAACTCCCTTCTGATATCCAGCCTGAATATATTCTTCATCAGTTCATGTCTCTCTGTATTTGCAGCAGCATGGTCCATTAAAGCTCGGCAGCCTCACCCCTCTAACACAACAGCCTTCAGCACACATCAAGCCAGGATAAATCATCCTGGCTGTACCATCCTCTCTCTTCATTCCTGCCTGAATTTAAAGCAGTCCCCCATTCCAGTTCCCATCTGGTGTCCCCAGTCTCAAACGCAGCCATTGCACAAAGGAAGCTCATCCAAAGCTTTATCCCAAAAGGTGGAGAGTGATGCAAGAATGAGATCCTGTCCTTCACTGCAGACGTGAAGTTGGGGTGGACAGATGTCCAGATGCTGGGGCAGGCAAACCAGCCAAATGGCAACCTTGAAGATGTTCATCCTTTGCAGAATGTTTCTGCTGCAATGTTTCTATGGTGCTGGTAATTTTGGGAATCTCTCCTAAGCTGGGACAGGTGATTGCTGCTCTCATGGCAAATGTTTTGGAAATGAGTTTCACAAGCAGTTTGGATCTGGGTTGCTCAGCTGGTAATTGGGACACGCTTTTTTTTTTTTTTTTTCCACCACTGGATGCAAAGCCATAAACAATCCAGCTGTGCAGGTCAGCAGAACTTGGAGTTTCTTCCTTTTTTTTTTTTTTTTTTTTTTTTTTTTTTTTTTTTTTTTTTTTTTTTTTTTTTTTTTTTTTTTTTTTTTTTTTTTTTTTTTTTTTTTTTTTTTTCCCTTCTCCTCCTCTTTTGTTGTAGAATTGGAGGCACTGATTAAAAATAACTGTGTAAACCCACTGCAGGGAGTGAATGTCCCTCCCTCAGCACTTTCAGGTAAATCTCTATCCAAAATTGTCCCCCCCAGGACTGTGTGTGCTTTGGGGTCAGCTGGGGCCACCCATGGCATACAGACAGGCAGAGCAGGGCTGTGCACCCCTCAGGGACTCCTGGTGGGAACCTGCCATCAGAATCTGTGTCTCTCCCACCCAGCAATCCCATTCCTCACTGTCCTTTGGCTAAGAGCAGCCATGGAATAGTTATTCTCCTTAGGTAGATGCTAACCCTGGGGAATACTCCAAGCCCCCCAGGTGAGGAGAGGCTGTCAGAGGACGGATCAGGCTCTTCTCCGTGGTGCTGAACAATAGGACAAGAGGAGAAGGGAATAAAATGATGCACAGCAAGTTCCACCTGAACATGAGGGAGAACTTCTTTGCTGTGCAGGTGGCCGAGCGCTGAACACGCTGCCCAGAGAGGGTGTGGAGTCTCTCCCACTGCAGATATTCCAGAGCCATCTGGACACAGTCCTGTGCCACGTCCTCTGGGGGACTCTGTTCGAGCAGGGAGGTTGAAGTACGTGACCTCCAGTGGTCTTTTCCAACCTCACACATTCTGTGATACTGGGAGTTCCCAATCTGTCCAAATATTTGGGACAGAGTATAGGAGTCAAGGTGGGCTTTCCAAGCCCTTGAAGGCTACCCTAATCACCTCCCCCCTCTCTGACAGATGTGCCAGTGGTCAATTAGCCACACTATCCAGAGGGTGGTTGGGCACTGAACAGGCTCCCCAGGGCAGTGGTCACTGTCCCAAGGCTGCCAGAACTCAAGGAGAGTTTGGACAACACTCTCAAGGACAGGGTGGGATTGTTGGAGTGTCCTGTGCAGGGCCAGGAGTTGGACTTGATGATCCCTGGGGGTCTGTTCCAACTCAGGATATTCCACGATTCTGTGATTCTACCCATCAGGAGGGAGCTGGTCCTCAGGGCTTCATCCTTGGCACAAAATCACACATGAGAAAAACAGGACCCCTAGAAAGGCAGGACTTAGAGTTATGAAGACGACAAAGAACCACCAAATTCCTTCCCACCTATTGATTCTATTTTGCTGTTGCTTCAAGAACCTTTTGGTAGAATTTCAAGCCCATGTCAGTATTTGTGTCAGTTTGATCACTCTCATTGCAATTGGTGTTTATTTGAATTTGGACAAAGGTTGTTTTGAACGATGGTAAGGAAAGGTCACATCTACAGGTTGCCATCTTGCTGGCAGAAAAATAAGTTAAAAAAACCTCCAATCAGCCTCAAGTGGATTGCTTGGGAAATAATTTTCGTTCCCAAATGCAATCATCTATATTGGATACGATGTTTTTTTGTTAAAAAAGAAAATAAAAATGGAGTTTGGGAGCTCTCATGTCTAAAAAAAGACTACTTTTCCTGGCATTTATAAATATTAATTTGGAACGCTGGAGAGGAACAATACATAACAATAATGAGAATCACCAAATCCCATCATTTTTGACATCGTCGTATCAACAGCTTAAGGATTAAGGTGAACTTTAAACATATTGCTTCCAAATAATAATAATAATAATAATAACAGTAACGATAATAACATCAAAATGAAAAAAAAATAATAAAATAACAAAACCCTTACTGCATTATATATTCCTGATGGCTTTCTTCTTCTAATAACGTTTACAGGATCATTGCTTTGAACCCTTTGGATGACATGCTCAAAAAAAAATTAACCTGGAGAAGTGGGAGGTCTTCTTATCTCTTCCCATTCTTGCAAAGCTTTGCTTAGCCTTGTCTTTGTTTCCCACTAACCCCTCACACTGGCAGAGTCAAAGGCCTATCAACTAATACCCTAATTTCAGAAGGATTTTATATATACGTATATCTGTGCTCATCTGCACGTGGGGAAGTATATGCATAAAACCAAGCAGTGTTTGCAAAGATAAAGTTGCACCAGGTGTCAATTTTCACACCTCCTACTAAATACTCGTGGTGGAAAAAAAAAAACACCAACAAAACACAAACCACGATGCCACAATTTCATTGAAAATCCAAGCTATTGAGATCTAATCACCGCTTAAGCTGTGGCTTTATTCAAATCTGGATCACCAATAGGGCTCAGGATGTAAATGAAGTGCAAAGAGAAATAAAGCAAAGGAAGGGGGGGAAAAAAATCTATGATAGCCCTTTCCTTTAGCCATTTGATTCCCAAGTCCTTATCAGTCAATTAATGCATACTAAAACTTTAGTGGCAGCCTCAGTTTAACAGACCTAATAGCTCCAGCGAGTCCCAAGCATTAGCCAAACAAAACACACTTTCAGCTGCCTTAATATGAGACTGAAAAAAGGTCAAAATAGACAGGCTTTACAGAATAAATCCTGAAGATCCATTCTAATTTCCACTCAAGGATCTTTTAAGCAGTTCTTGGATGCTCTTTATGGTACTTTGATCCAAGCATAGTTTCATTAAAACTTTGTGGCTTGGTATTTTTAAACCTGATAGCTTCACTAAACTAGTTCTCAAAATGTTAGCTAAGCCGCTATGCATAAAACTACTTTACTGTCATGGTGTCTTCTAATATCACCTAAGTACAGGCTGTTGCAATTTTGAAAATGAACCTTTTCTACATTCACCAGATCTCGGCTTGGGAATTTCTGCTTTCACACTTGAAGGCTGTCTCGTGGTATAAAGGGAAAGGTGCTGCCTTACCCCCTTCCTCTCCCCCTCCTTGAAACCTAAAACTAAAATTAGCTGCTGTACCTTATTTGTTCTGGAAGCAAGTTACACAGTACTTTTATCCACTGTGGTTTCCAATTGCAGGATTAACACTGGATGCTGGAAAAAAAAAACCAACCCACCAACCAACAAACCCATACTCGAGGAAAAAAAAACAAAACAAAACATTAAATGGTGGTTTAAAATCCAGTTTAATGATGGCAGGATAAATTCCCTGAAGACCCGGGAAAACAAATGTTACTTCCCACCTTCATAACGTGGCATGTTAATAAATCTGATTTAACTGCCACAGATAAAAAAAAACAAAACCCACCCCGTGTCTCCAGAGATTGTCCTTTGCTCCCCTGAAAATGAGGATGGCTGAAAGGTTAGGCGACAATTTTCTTCCTCACTCCTGGCGTTCACAAAAGCCTTGATTTCTCGAGGAGCTTTTGTGGTGAGTTTGCATTACAGCAGTTAAGAGAATTACCAAAAGATGGCTTCAGAAGAGGCTGGGCTGGGTTTTCGAGGGAAAATACAAACAAAGGATTATTTAAAAAAAAAAAAACAGCAATAAAACTGAAGAGGTGGGATTGGCACAGGCGCCCCGAGCAGCCCTGGCCCGATCTGAGCCCGGGGCCAAACTCAGGCCGGTTTTTGTGGGAACACCTTGGTCAGTGTTGGGAAATAAACAATAAAAAAATTACAAGACAGCCCCAAAAACTTGTGGGAGACCACTTTCGTGCATGACGGGCACTTAAGACCAAGGTGAACATTTAAGGCCAAAACAGGAGTTTATATGATTTGTATAATTATACATGGAAGTGCAACTTCATGTCCTTCATGGGAACAAAATATCACCTGACATGGACTTTGTGCTGGTTTTAACCACAAACCAGTGACTCTCCAGGGTCTGAGCCCAGGATCCCACCCTGTAACCTCAGCTCTGGCCCCAGCACCACCAACACAGGAGGCAGAAGTGAGCGTGAAACTCTTGGGCAGACAAAAGTTCAGGAGATATTCATGGGTTTGGGATAAAAACTGTCCTGTTGACCACTTCTTGGGCAAGGGTTGCTGTTGACTATGCTATAGGAAAGGCCCCCAACTCTTTGAACTTTAATTCTCTCACATGTTCTCTCTCTTAAAAAAAAAAAAAAAAAAAAGGGATTACCAATTTTTGTGAGCAACTGCTGCCCGGTGGGATTGGGATAAGGCTGTCCCACTTCTCCCTGAGTCCTCGTCACCTGGCAGGAATGGTTTGGTTGTTTTCACTGCTTCACACACCTCCGAGGGGTCAGCAGAAAATCCTGTCAACTGAATGGCGGACAAAAGCGTCCTGATGTCAGGTATAAAGAATGCCACCTACAGCTTAATGTCTGCACAAACCCCTCCGACTTCGGGCAAACAATGAGCGGTTTTGTCTCCTTAATGCCCAGTATGCAATCGAGTGGAAATGCTACTTCCATCCTTAATCTACAAATGAAATTAAAGTTGTTGAAAGACACACGATAAACCGGGATCCTTTGTTTCTTGCGGGAGAGGGGGGGGAAAAAAAATTGAAACCGCTAAATATTTTAGCAGATTTACTAAATTTCCAATTAAACCTGGAATTATGGGAGAGCCCGTATCTCCCTCTCACCCCACCACACGCGTTTTTCTATTTGAATAAAGTAGGTTAAACGCGGCGCTCCCTCCCTCCCTCCACCCACCTACCCACCCACCCACCCGAGCAGGAATATTAATGAAGCAGATCCGTCGCCAGCGCCGCTGGGCCAGCGGGGATGCTCGGGCATCCCCGGGCCCGGAGCGCGTGGAAAGGGTTGGTTTTACAGGGGAACAGCCTCGGCTATCCGGAGGGAGCGGGATATGCAAGGCAAGAGCACCCTCTGCCCGCTGGCAGGAGGGTCTGGCTCTATTAACATGCCCCCCCCCCCCCCCCCCCCCCCCCCCCCCCCCCCCCCCCCCCCCCCCCCCCCCCCCCCCCTCCACCATCCCTCCCCCTCCTTCCCTTCTCCGCGGAAAGGTCACGGGAAGCAGCTTACACAAGCCAGATGAGGTGGAGACCAAATCAGGACCAAGATTATGTGTCAGGGACTTAGAGGCAGGAGCGGAAGGACGGCGTGCAGCGCTGGTGCGTGCTCCCTGCCTTCTTCCAGCCCTTCCTCTCATCCCACAGAGCACTGGGAATGTCACAGTAAGGATAACGGGTGTCCCCTCCCTCAAGGGTTTCCAGTGCATGCGGCCAAGTTGGCTCAGGCTTGGGCAAAAAAAAGAGGTTTGAGAGACACAGGTGTGCTTATGGCTCTTCTAATGTGGCCCAGCCCTGTTTGGAATGGAAGGGAAAAGGGATGTGGTGGTTGGGCCTCGTGGGAGACACAACCGCACTGTCCCCTCGTCTGCCTGGGGGAAGGGTGGGGATTCCTCCCCTGCCATGGGTCAAGCAAAAAGGGACAGTCAGTCCCACAGGGAAAGGGACAGTCAGTCCCACAGGGAAGTGCTGAGCATAAAGCCTAAACCTAAAGAGAGGTGAGAGTGACTGTAAAGAAAGGGTCACTTCTCTGCTAGTTTTGGGTCCACCAAGTGTGTTGTTCCACTTCCAACACCAGCCACACTGTGGAAATGAGGTAAAGGAAGAAGCATGGAGCAACTTCCCCCACCACACCTCTCAGCATCCAGCAGTCAGAGCTTTAGGGATGCCTTGAGCCAGGATTCTGTATTTTGGATCATCCCTTCTACGTTTTGGCTTCATGTTAATTTCTGACATCTGTGGGGATGTCACCTCAGAGAGACACAGACCCTGGAGAGGCCAGGGAGACCCTCATCATGAGAGTGGGACCAGCCACAGGAGCATTCCACACAGGCAGCTGCACAAGGAATGTGTGAGGAAGGATTCCCACCTGCACAAAGGCATGGACAGACCTGGCTTTTGGTGTAGCTTATCCTTAAACACCTTCTGTCACCCTAGGGTGACATGCACTGCGTGGGCAGCACTCACAGGCACGGATCTCTGCTCCACCACTGACTGCATCCTTGGACATCCCTTCACATCTGCAGGGATGGCTGCAGCTGAATTTCCTCCAGGTTAATGCTACAGCAACATGTCCCAATGGAAAGTTTTGGAAAAGTCTCCCTGTCCCCTGGTGAAACCTGAGCTCCAGAAGACACAACCTGAGCAATGAAACACCCAGTCCTGAGGTCCTCCTCATCAGCCACTGGGATGAATCAGGGCACAGTATTTGTTGCCAGGGCACCTGGACAGCTCTGGGCACACCAAGCCTTCCTCAGAGGGACTGGAGGGACAGGAGGGACTCACAAAAACTGCCTTTGCCTCGTCACTGACCACAGATCACTTTCCTTATGCATAAGCCGAGACTTTCCCTCCCTGGACTCTCTGCATGCCTCCCTCCCTCTCCACCTCTGCTCCCACCACTTGCCACAGCGCTCAGGGCTCTTGGGCACCATCTTGCACAGGAGAGGGAGTTTCTTGGTACCACTAAAACAAAATAAAAGCCAGGAAGATCCTTTTCTTTCCTTTGTGTAGCAGCTAAGCCCATGCAAAGTCAGCACAAGGCTTTGCTGTGGCACAGAGCAGTTGAGAATAAGGCCAAAGAAATCAGCAATTGCCCTTATTTTCTCCTCCTAAAAACAGCTCAGTTGTTCCATTGTAACTTATTCCTGCTGTCTCTATTCACATCTTTTCTTCTAGGCAGCTGCCAGTTGACGTTGCATGTTTGCTTGGAGTGGAATTTACCAGTGCTCCTGAGCTCTAAAATGTTGTTTCAGTCATATTTCAATATTTAGCTTACACACATCTGTATAAATCCTGTTTTTTTCACAACCTAGTACACCAAAAAGAGCTAAATGGGGTTATTTACTTATTTGCTGTGGTCAGAAAATGCAAATTCCAGCTGCAGAAGGATTTGCCACCTTGTGTGGGATTCCCCACACTGCAGATGCCCTCGCCTGAGCTGCCAAACTGGGCTTCCTCCAGTGTGGACTGAGAAAAAGGGACCCCCAACCATGGAATTCCCTTGATTAATCCAGGATTCCTGCCTTGGGATGGGGTGGATCACCTAGTTCTGTGGCAGCTGGGATGTAGCCTGGTGTCCTTCCAGGAGAGGCTTCCTTGAGCTGCTGGGAGGAGAGAAATCTGAGATGCAAAGGGATTCGTTTGAGGGGGTATTTGAAGAGGTTTCTTCGTGCTTCCACCCTGGAAAGCCAGTCAGGAGTCAGGTCAGGATACATCCCATTTTCCATGAGACATCAGTGAAGCCAAGGAAACAGAGGCAACTGCAGGAAATTCCAGGGGAAACCTGCAGGGGTGTGAACTCAGGATTGCAGGGATGTGCTGACCTTCCAGAGTCACCTTCCAGCTTGAGCTGGATGTGACTGGAAACCATGGGAGGGTTTCCATTCTGTACCTCAGGGTGAGGGGGAGGGGGAGAGCCCTGACATGGGGGTTTTCCTGGAAAACAGGAGCTGTAAGGCAATTTAGGGGAGTGTGGGTCAGCAATGACAGCTCAGACACAAGCGAAGTCCTCATCTTCTCTACCACCTCCCAGCACAATATTTTTGGCCCTGGAGAAGACCACAAGGCAAGTAAACTCATTTTTATTCTTCCTATATTTTTGTGTTCCTCTGCTCTGGCAATAAAGGACTGGGAAATACATTCACCTGCTCCCCCACCCAAGGACTCCAAATATTCTTCTCAGTGGCAGGTAAAGGTACATAAAACATTTTGAATAAACACTATCTAAATCAAAATAGTCCCAGGACACCAAACCCATTGCTCTGTGCAGGTTGATTCAGGACATTTCAACCGCAAGAAATGCATTGGAAATGTATTAAAAAAAAAAAAAATTAAAAAATCAAACATATAATTAATATGATTTTTTTTTTCAGAATTTAGGTGTAAAAATTCAGGGGCGAGTTGTTTTGTTTAAACAAAATGTATGATTTCCCCCTCTGAACACGAACAGTTTCAATTTTAAAAAGGTCCTGTAAGGAAAAAGGCTTTGAAACCAAAAGGCTCAAATAATGCTCCAAATGAGGCAAATCATTTCACTGCCAGTGAGTGGAGCATCACAGGGAAAAATACCAGAAAAAAACACGACATAGTCTAATCTAAACAGACTTCAAATAATTTCTGTAGTTCTCAGGGGTAATTCCTGCTTGCCACTGGCATGTGAGTGGTAGAAATACCCAATACCATCAACTTGATCTGGATACTTCAGTGGGACAGGGACAGTGGCAGATATCGGGATATTCCCCCTGGCTAATGCTGCAGAAAGAGCTGCAGAGGGGAGGTCTCTGGTGAAGGATGTGGGCAGGGTAATGAAAACAATTTACCAGAGAAGGGTCTGGGTGCCATGAGCTTGTGGAGGGCAACCAGCCTGTCCTGACCAAGAGAAGGGGACACAAAACCTCCCCGTAATGGGCTGGGTCAATCTCCGTGTCTCTTACTCCCTCTCAAGGGAAAAGGAACTATCTGCCAGAACTGCTGCACATTTCCAACATACTGGAGGAAACTTCACCAAAGGGAAGGGCAGGAGCAGCTTTTCCTCGTCCTCAGAGTCTGCACCTCCAGTTCTGGGGGTTTCAGTTCAGAGCTGTGGGTTTCCGCTTCTCCCCAGTCTCAGGAGTGGGAAGGTGTGGGAGGCATTGGGGTCTGAAGGACAACTGTGACAACCCAGTGATTGCACAATGGCTTGTGAGAGTCACAGGATCATTTAGGTTGGAAAAGTCCTCTGAGATCATTCCCCCAGGGCCGCCAAGCCCACCACTAACCCGTGTCCCCAAGTGCCACATCTACTCAACCTTTAAATCCCCTCAGGGATGGGGACTCTGCCACTTCCCAGTTTAACAAGTTCTTGGATGCTTTCTCTTTCTAGAGATCCACAAATAGATCATGGACCCTACAAGCCTGGAATGGGGGACTCACTGATCTCTGTCCCTAAAAACAGGGACAGCAAGGGTCTGGGACAACTTACCCCCGTAGGTCCTGTAGGCACTACCACAGGTTATGTGATTAAACAGCAACACTGAGTTTGCAAAGCTGCCAATCCCATACCTTTCATCAACACTTAATTCATAAAAAAAAAATAATAAAAAAAAAAGCCACACCAGCCCTTAAAAGCTTTGGAGCGGCATTTCTCGTGGCTGCAATAATACTTACTTACAATATGGACTCTAGCTGCTTTTTATGTAACTGCTGCTCTTAATCAGCTCAGTATTAGCAGCTCTAACCTGCTCTTGCTTGATTTATTTTATTTTATTTCTAAAACAAACATAGATTTACAATCTCTCTGATTTTCCCAGCTTTTATGCCACTCCACTGAGGCGCTTTAAACATCTCATTTATCTCCCATACGTTGGGAAATTACAACCCCCCTCCTCTCCAAAACAAACAAGCAAGCAAAAAAACCTCCAGCTAAAATCTACACAGTTGGAAAGTGTTGATTTAAACAAAAACCCTGAAACGAGGGAGGGAGAGACTAGAACATGAAAACAGACTTCTTTTTTTTTTTTTTCCTTGCACAGATTGAGCTCTGAGGTTGTTTGCATCAAATGTTGACTTGTTCCAAGGCAGCATCTATTTAGATGTTGTGAAACTGGAAGGAACCAGCGTGAAATACATTTTTCAGTTGTTTGAGAAAGACTGTGCTGTTCTACTTCTAGCACAGGTTTTCCCTCTCCTTCCCTTCCTTACCACTTGTGCCAAGGGTGGCTGGAAGCACGAGGAATAACTTGAAGCATCAGGCTTTCCAAAGGAGAATGGGTGGAGAGAACATGCTCACAGCTTTCTTCTCTGATCTGTATCGTTTATGAAAAAAATTCTCCCCTAATCAGAGAGGCTGATTTAAGGGTTGTGTGCTTGTTCCTGGGGGATGTGTTTCTGAATACTGACTGTGCTTAAGAATATCTACCCATCCTGCATCAGCAAAAGCCTTGCTGTGCCCCAATGTCCTGATCCATTCTGCATGATTCATTGAATCCAAATAATTTTTTAAAAATTATTAGCGATTTTAAAAAAAATATTGTTGTTTTAGGCTTCTCTTACATCTTCACCCCATCTATTTCCTGCCTAATGCAATCGCAGGATTTATTCCATAGTATGCGAAACTAATGGGAAACTTTTTCTCCCCAGTTACTGTTTTGCTATATATAAACCAGGAACTCACATTTTTCCATTAATAGAAGGGACAATATTCCCCTCCTTATCGTTATCTTCAACCTGTTTTGTTTTGTTTTTATTTAACATCTTTATTTACCCACAGAAACCCAGGTAAAAACGCTGCTGGAAGAACACGCTGCTGCAAGATGCACCCTCTCCCTGTTAGCAGCCAAGATTTGAATTTTTAATTGAAGGTATCCAAAGACCAAACCAGCTCCCTTTACTTTTAACGAGCGAACCCAGCAATTTAACAAAACATAAAGCGGACAGAACATCAAAGTCTCCCACGTATTGATGGGGATTGTGGAAGGGGG
>NW_020955942.1:394405-397142 GCF_003031625.1 Empidonax traillii
ATGGTCCAAACGGGGAAAAATCTGCCACCGAAACGCCGTACATGGCAGGAATAATTTCATGCTGTGCAAAATTTGTTTCATTTCACATCCTGTAAGAATAATTACTTAGCATAATGCCACTTAAGCTGCGTTTCTAGCTGCAAACATTAAGGAAATGCTAAAAAGCTCGAGCCCGGTTGGGAGAGGGGGAGAAAAAAAAAAAATGGTTATTTAGGGGTCCCCAGCGTTTCTTAAAACTAGTGGCTTTCAACACCACGGACAAGGAGAAGAATTAAAATGTTGTAAATGATGCCACTGAATTGAAAAGCACAATAAAACCCCAATATTTTCAATGATATTCGAGGTCACCTATTTACTGGGGGCCTCCATAGGACACTGCCTTCAGAAATCAAGGACAAAACACCTGGCCCATACTGCCCACATTTCTCCTGTTTTCTGCAGTTATTTGAAGATGGCAGCTGCCCAAATGGCCCTAAATAAAACAGCCAGTGAAGAAGCTGAATCCTCCCCATCCCATGTCATGGATTCCGATTTTCACATGACAAAAAAAACCAGTTCTCCGTAGGTTTGGAGGAGAGTTAATGTGATGTGTGATGGGTTGTATTGATCAAGTATCAGCATAAGTTGTGCAAAACATACCTGAACCCTTTGGAGCAGTGGGATACAACGTGCCAAAGGAGGCTCCGACCTCCCTCCTGGGCCCCCACAAGAGAGAAAAATCCTCTTTCATATCTAGTCAGAATTATTCATGGTTCCCTCTTCCCTTCCAGCAAAACCAAACTGCAGTCTTCAATCAAATGCAAGACTGGCATGGTCTATTGAATTAGTTCAATTAAGTTTAAAGATCAAAATTATGATTGTGTATTTCTAAAAAATAAATAAAAAAAAAAAATTCCCATTTTCTCGATGCCAAAGCACAGCTTGTAATCGAGTGGTGAATTCTTACTTTTTCTTTCCCAAATGCTGGCAGGAAATAATCACATAAGGAGAACTTCTCTTCCTCCAACAACGACAATCAAGTATCCAGGCTGACCTTCATCTTCCTCAAGGCCATTGTGTCTATTCCTCACTCACCAAGATTTGCTGTGGTTTGACCATCAAGGATTTACTGATAAAATTCACTGACAACAAGTATGTTTGTCTTGGGTTTGCTCAAATCTCCAGTTTGTTTAAAGCAGTCTGGGAAGGGTGGTTGGATAGATGGACGGAGGGAGGGAGGGATGGATGGACGGATGGATGGAGGGATGGATGGATGGATGGATGGATGGATGGAGGCTGTCAGTCACAGCACCACCTCCAACCAGCTCTCTGCCTGCACAAATTCCCCCAGCTACACTCATCTGAATAAAGTTATTCCAATTTACACTCATTCCTTGTTTTCCCTCTGTTTCAAAAAAGCTTTTATTGAAATGTCAGCTTTGAACATAACAGGAAGTGTCAAGAGGCAGCAAGGGAGAAATAATAAATTTTAGGAAAAAAAATTGGCAGCGATTTGGGCCTGCAAGTCCTTCTGGCCTGAAACAGGCAGCAGATCCTCCCTGGGGAGGCTTCATGAGCAGCAGAGTTCTTCAGATGCCATTTTTTTTAAGTGGCTGTACTGCTAAATCAAAGGACATGACAAAAAAAATGACCCCCAAACCCATCCAAACCCATGCTCCTCTCACATGTTTTTTCCCCGATGTTCAGCGAGCTGCTGGCTGTGCCTGACCAGCAGCGCCGTGTTACAACTCCAGAATGTCCAAGAGCACTTAAATACTCCCATAGAAGGCACAAAGTGGTGCCACCAGCACCCTTCATCCTCACTGTGTGGCCCTTGGTGGCCGTGGAGCCAGGCAGGGTGTCACAGATATCTGGCTGAGGCAACAAAACAACTCCAAACCAAACAGCCTTTCCGAGGGTACTGACACTGATGTCTCCATTCCCTCCTGCACCATGTAGGAGGTTAAGCTGCCTGTTTGCTCACATCAAGCTCCCAGGCCTGGAAATCCCTGGAAAGATGGTGAGGGCTCTGGAATGGGTGGGCTTTGCCAGGGTACATAGATTGGGATCCCGGTGGGAGATGCCATCCCTAAAGTGGGCATCTTGTTTCACGAGCCCCCCAAATGCTGAGGTTGAGGAGGACATCAATAGGATTTTGTGCTCTAAAATCCCCGACTCGATGTCCTCCAGGCAAAGGTGGACCATAGCTTTGTCACTTACCACGTATAAGATGCTTTCACAACCCAGTAAAAGTTTTATTCTCGATTTAAAACACACAACAGGGGACACAGGGAGAGAGGGCAATAAGGACCTGCAAATCAATGCAGCATTTACCAAAATCAACATTAAGAGGCAATTCCCATCAGAACATCCAAGTGCCTCCACACTGAAATACTTCTCAGCCATAAATCCCATCACTGTAGCCAAGGAGGACTCTAAGGCAGCCAAAATTGTCCTGAACTTTGCTTCAGTCCTCTGGCATATGGAAACCTCAGCACTGCTCTGCTTGACCCTTGAGTGGTCACAAACAGCCAAGAATGATGGTCACCCCTCACAGACCATCTCCCAGACTCCTTTTGGGAAGCCTGTTCCATGAGCAGGTCTCAGTAACACCCACGTAAGGCATGTGGATTTCAACAGCATTTGGGGGCGGATCATCCTGTGACACGTTTGGCTCTGTGACTCTCTTTTAAAGAGCAAATACAAGTTGCCAACATCCTCATGAAGGACAAGCCCAATAATTTAGCAGTTCACTCCC
>NW_020955942.1:398122-462585 GCF_003031625.1 Empidonax traillii
CCCCCCCCCCCCCCCCCCCCCCCCCCCCCCCCCCCCCCCCCCCCCCCCCCCCCCCACCACCACCACCTCCTTCTTCTTTGAGATTTATTTACTGGCAGCTGACAAGGGGCAAATTCAGCTGGAATTGTGTAGTCAAGGCCCTGTCAAGCCTTCAGAGGCACCCTTATGTCGAATCACCTTCCTGACTGGCATGTCGCTGAAAAGCCCTCGGCGCTGGTCCTTAACAGCTCCCGACAGCACAAAGGACACTCCAGACAGATGCCTACATGGCATCCTGCAGCATTTTAAAAGAGAATTAGTGGTTTTAATTATGGTCGTCGTATGAAAGGAAACCATGCAAGCTCGGCAGGAGACCTTTGATCAAACCCTTTTGCCAGCACAATGCCGCGGAACTGTGACTATTCCTAGCAAGGGGCCTTTTCTCGCTGAATGACTCACCAGTGATCTTTGAATGCAGACAAGTTCCTCGCCCTCCCTCTTCATTAGCGAGCATTTCTATACAGGCCCTATATAGTGTTCGGAGTCTTGGAGCTATACAATGGGGGGGAAAAAAGAATCCCTACAGATTCTGGCCTCTACTTAGGAAGTGCTGAAGGACTCTGAGTGACTTTATTCATTAAAACAGGTTGCTATTAATTAACTGTCATAATAAAATAAAGAACTATTATTTGCATTTCTTAGTGCACTCCCTTTAGTAATATGTATAAAAGATGCTTGTAACAAAAATGAATTTATAAGGGAGAAAAAAAAACCTTCAGAAGCCTTTTTTTCCCCTCTCCCCCCACCCTTTTTTTTTTTTTTTTTTAAGGTCTAGGCAGCAGGAGACTGACTAATTATTAGGACCAGTTTCGCAAGAGAACAAATAGAGGTAAAACACAAATATGAAAGTAATTAGGAAAATGCAAAATCCTGTTTACTTGGCAACCAATTCATGCAACTGAGACTAACGAAGAGCAAATCAGCTTTGCTTGTTTGATAAACTTCAGGGTGCCACCTAAGAGGAGCTGATAAAAATTAAACTCTGCCAGCATCCCTCTGCCTTTTAGCCAACAGGCTCAGCGACATCCACGCAACGGCTTCGTCTGCAAGCACCAGCAAATCTCATTTGAACAGGTTCAGGGGGGAGGAATTTCGGAAGTTCCATCACTGTTAAAACACTTCCCCCTTCGTGGGGTATCTCTGAGCTGAACACCCAGCACAGACAGGTTAACACCATGGCTGTGCTTTCCTCCCTGAGAAAGCATCCCCTTTCCACTGCTCTTCACACCCGGGAAGGCTTTTGCCACCGGGAAAGCTCTTCTTGTAGTTTCCATCCCTGTTTGTTGCAAGGTAAGATGACACATTAGCGGGTGCAGGCTGCAGGCTGGTATACAGCCCCTTCTTTCCTCCAGAGCAGATAGTGGAATCCACAAAAGCTTCCAATTATTTCAAGACTATGCGGCCAAGGAGGGGCATCTAATCAAGATAAAGAAAACCCTCGGCTCAGTATATTTGCTTGAATGGACCTGCAATAATGCAGGTAACAAAAGCATTCAAAAATTGGATTCCTAATGCTTTTTCTGCCAGGCTGAAGGACTGGTTTGGAGAAGGGAGAAGAAAGCCAGCCCTGAGAAAGCTGCACAGAGGAATGCATGATATTCCCCCTGCTCTGTGCAAACACTTCTGCAAGGGATTGAGGAGTAGGAAGAGATTTAAGTGAGGCACAGCCGACCTGAAATGTAGTCAATTACTACACAAAGAGTTAAAATGACACCCCTGAACTGCTCCTCTTCCTTCTCACCCCTCTGCTTTGTGGCTTTGCAACCCAGCAACTGCGGTTTTCCTCCTTTTTATTGCTCATTTCTCACCTGCTCTTTGCACAGGAATGGTTTTTAGTAGTGACGGGGGGAACAGCTCTGGAAGTCATACTACAAAAAATAAATCAGAGTGAGAGGGTGAAAAATAAAGGATGTTACCGTGCAACTGGAGTTAAGAGATTCTTAGACATCAGCTTGATTTTTACACGGGGAAATTTTTATACATCCAATGAAAGTTGGGAAAATCAGCACTTGGAGACAAAAAGTAGTCCACTTTTAAAGGGATCTGTAAGGAATAGGGGCCACGTGTCCCTACACACAACTCAAAACTACAGACCAACAGAGCATCCACCTGCAACACCCCTCGCTCCTGCCCACATCCCAGTCTGCTCCTCCAAGCCTCGGGGAAGCTTCCAGAGGTGCCATTTCATAAAATGAACTTTACAGACTTGCTTCTTTCTCCTGTGAAAATTTCACTAGTCCAAATGAAACCTGGCCTGGCAGCAACTTGTCTGCTGCGAAACACTGGGCTGAGACCTCACAGAACCACTGAACAAAGCGTGAAAATTTAGATGAACACAACTCTCAGCGACAACACCAGGGTTTCGGGTCTGCCTTAAGCATTTGATTTAAGGGTTAACTGGCAACATTTTGAAAAACATGGTGGTTTGCTTTTTTGTTTTGTTTAGGTTTGGGTTTTGTTTGGTTTTTTTTTTTTTAAGTAGCTGAGCTCTTGTTTACCAAGTCTCTTGGTTTTTGGGGTAGATTGAAAGGCAGGATGGATTCACACCTGTTCATTTGGTTAAAGCCCCCCGATATCTCTAAAACTGCAGTTCTGGAATCCCCAGTACCCAAGGGGATGTGGCAGAGTAGATGAGCATTATGGAATTACACAGAAACAGAGGCCACAGGACAGATGTCATGAACCACAGGGAGAGGCAGTGTCCCATGGGAGCTGCTCTTGTGTTCCCTTGTGGAGTCTCAGGACTACAGACCCTCCACCCCAGGTGGAGGCAGTGCAGGAGGTGCCAAACTGCTGCCTGCAGATTGCCAGTGCTCTGCAAGAGAAAATATTCAAGTTGCTTGCTCACTGTTGGAAAACTAGAGCAATAAAATCTACGAGAAAAAATAATCCCAGTGTAATGAAAAAAACATTAGGCACCAGTACCTAAAGGGGCTCCAAGAGAGCTGGAGAAGGACTATTTACACAGGCATGGAGTGACAGGACAAGGGGTTTGGCATCAAACTGACAGGGGGCAGGATTAGATGGGATATTGGGAAGAAATTCTAGGCTGTGAGGGTGGTGAGACCCTGGCACAGGTTGCCCAGAGAAGCTGTGGCTGCCCCATTCCTGGGAGTGTTCCAGGCCAGATTGGACAGGGCTTGGAGCAACCTGGGATAGTGGAAGGTGTCCCTGCCCATGGCAGGGGGTGGAATAAAATAGTATTTAAGTTGCCTTCCAACCCCAAATATTCTCTGATTATGGTTCTGAAGCACCTCTGGGCACAGGCACAGCCAGGGCACAGAGCACATTCAAAACAGGCTCCTGTGAGGGCACCATCCCACATCCTTGTCCTGAGGGAAACCCACCTAACCACGCTGCCCCATGACCATAAAACCACACAGACACAGAACAGCTACCGAAAAATGGCTGTAGGAAAGCTCTTGGCTCAGTAACAGAGGAAACAATGAAATGCAAAATGCATTTTTACATCTATAAAGGATGCTGCACTCATTTTAAAAAATATGTTCACAGTACAATAGAATCACATGTTCCTTTTAGAAGAAAATGTTCCTTTTTAAAACCCAGTATTTTATTTAGTGACGAGTTTCCTCCCTGAACCCCTAAAGTTCATTTGGCAACAGCAGTCGAAGACCAAACATCAGCATGTTCCTGCACACTTGATTTCCTCTCTGTTGTCAGTTCTGCCACCTTTTAAAAACCATTCTCACGTTGTCAAGGACTAACTCAGATGTCAAGCCTTGACTTCAAACTTCAGCAGGCGCCTGAAGGACCGGGCGCTACCCAGCTCCCCGCCTCAGGTCTGCTTTCCTTTTCCTCAGCCCCTGCAGCTCCTTTTCCAGGTGCTTCACAGCCTGCAGGATGTCCTGGCGCTGGGGATCATCCTCTGCTTTCTGGGTGTACAGCAGGAAATGTTTCACAGTTTCAGAGAGCAGCGTTTCGGGATCCAGGTCCCCCCGACGGAGACGCAACATCCTCTCGCAGGCGATGGCGTAGTTTTTGTGCCAGTTCACCGGGTGATTGGGATGAGAGTTGACAATTTCTTTGTATGACTGTTACAGGAACAAAACAAAACAAAACAAAACAAAAAAAAAAGAAAGAAGAGGGAGGGGGGGTGCAAATTAATTGAACTAAGGGGACCAACAGCTCTTAACAGTGTTTCAAAACTGCCTGCGAAGGAACAGATGCTATTTAGAATTGTCCAAGTCCAGAGTCGGAGTATTTCTGTAATTCACTCTGTGTTTGCCATTCAACAGCATGAATCAGAAACCCAAGGGGGGGCTGAAACGTTTCCCTTCCGACAGCAGCTGTTTGTTTAGAAACATTACAGATGATGGTGATAACCCTACGGCACATTATGCGCTTCCCCCAGAGAGGTGTTACACCAAGCTGGGGGAAAAAAAAAAGAGATTTAACCGCCGCGCCTGGAAGACATTTATTCAATATTTCAGGAGATCAGGACGTCTTCCACAGGACTTAAGGAGTCTGCTGACTTGAGAGGGAATATTCATAAGCTCAACAGCAGGCACATGCCTGAGAACTTTGCAGAACAGCAAAACAAAAAAAAATCGCAGCAAAACGGGTAAGAATCAAGGAAAATATTTGTAGACTCTCTGCTGGGGTGTGAAATGCTGCTCCTCTCTGCTGACACACACTGATCACTTCGTGCATCTGTTGGCATCTCAGGCAGTCCAGTATTTCCAGAGATACCTACACCAGCTTATGGGTGTTATTCTTTGGTGTGAAATGCAGCAGAATTAATTTGCAGCGAGAAGACTGTCGGATTTTACACTTGCTGGCTCAGATGCATGACTGTGTAATGACAGAGGGGACAAGTGCATAGGGGGAACTTCAGGACAAGCAATCTCTTGGCATGGGTTTGGAGCCCAGCACAGACAACATAATTATAGCAAAAGCAGGGTGTTGACTGGTTAGCTTTTGGCATCCTCTGTGACCGAGGGGGCAAGTAGGAATGGATAAAATCCCCGAGCAAATCTCTTTGAATCGGCCGTGCTCCCAGTTTGGATAAACAAGGGGAATGCAGATTACAGGGCCTGTATGGAAACATGTTTCTGTGGAGTCAAGAATTGTAAAAGAAAAAGGGGAAAAAAAAAAAAAAAGATGGAGGCTGCAGGGGGCATTCCTAACCCAAACAGATGACTTACGTTGTATGCAAATGTGTAAAGTTGTGACTTCATTTCTGCACTCACACTGGCACTCTCTGCAAGGTCAAATATAAAGAAAGCTGTTTTCATCCTGGGAAAACAAGAAAAACTTCCATGTAGCAACTGCTTAATGCAACCAGCTCACATCACATGGTTATACACACCTTCAGCGTGTTTACCCGTGTATGGGACAGAACACCAGCACCTCCATTTGAGTCATCAGTGACACAAATTTCCCTCCACGATGTATTTTCTCACCCTCAGCCCCAACTACGTTCTGCTCCCTTGAGATACTTTGAGCAGAACCTTTAGGTGAACAAAACAAGCACTCTCCTGAAGGCTTTGCTGGAGTCCTTGCACGCTTCACCTCGTCCTGCCAGCCTTTTCCTTCCAAAGCTTGGCACACACGTGGATCCAATAAGGCCATGCCCCATCAAGCTGCCCGCTTTGGTGTGTGTTTCCACACCAGTGAGCTGGCACTGCCCACTGGCTGTTGGAAGGCAGCAAAGGAGAATTACCTGGCTTGCCACATCTCCTCGTTGGCAACAGCTTCCCAGGAAGAGGGGCTGAAACTAAATGGGAATGAGAATAAAATTCAGCCATCAGATCCGTGCCACTGAGCTTCACCCACCACAACCCTTCCAACCCAGGCAGCTACAGGCCTCCCAAGGGGAAGAAAACCCATCATGAAGCCCATGGCTCTGACAGCAGGGAATTCAGCTGATCCTTTGTCATTCCTAAACTTTATTCCACTCTCTCCAAAGAAGGAGCCTCTGGCATATCAGGTGTTTCACAGCATCCCAGTTCTCGAAGTGAGAGATGTTTTCTTTTACCATGGCAGGTCAGTCTGCGACATTTAAACCTCTGGATGTCTCAAGTCCTCAATGATTTTAGCTCCTGTTCCAGTTTTAAGGTCAGAATTGGAGCTGATACTTGATTAGAAATGTCCTCACTATTTTTCACACTAATAAAAATCAGAGATCAGAGAATGGTTTGGGTTGGAAGGGACCTTAAGGATCATCTAGTTCCAAACCCTCTGCCATGGGCAGGGACACCTTCCACTAGACCAGGGTGCTCCAAGCCCCATCCAAGCCCTTGGCCTTGGACACTTCCAGGGATGGGGCAGCCACAGCTTCTCTGGGTAACTTATGCCAGGGCCTCCCCACCCTCACAGGGAAGAATTTCTTCCTTATATCTATCGAAACACAAACCATCCTGATCCTGGCTCATGGTAATTCCTGCAACACTGCAGAGGACGTGGCAGTGCTGCTGGCAGAAGAATGACGAGCAGGAAGGAGCAAGAGTCTCCTCTGCCTTGTACCTGCCATAGTCTTCAGTCCAGTTATAGAGATCCCTGGTGAGACGAATCCACTCTCCTGGGTCGAACACAACACTGGAAGGAACCAACTTCTCACACGTCCCCCACGGCCAGAGCGAATGGCTCCTTCTCCAGGTCGAGTCTCCTTCATGAAGACCTATGCAGACAAACACCTCCTTACTGCCAAAAAAAAAACCAAGAGAGAGCAATTGTGAAGCTGTGGCAGACCACGGGCCACCCCATTGTCCCTGAGCAAACCACACACACAGGGTTTCTTAACTTAACAACTAAAACATCCTAAATAGTTGTTGAATTTGAGTATCAAAGTTTCCATCCAGTGAAATCTACTCTGGGAATGTTTCTGTTCCAGCATTCAAGACCTCAAAGAGAGATTGAGGCAACGTACAAACCTACCCTTGGGGCCAAGCATTGACACACACGGGGAAACTTTCCTGTCACAAGAAGTGGTGGTTAAGCTTTTGCAAGAAACCAAACAAGCTCTTGAAAGATGTCACAGGGTGAGTTTGCTTCCTGTGATCTCTCTTAGTGATATAATTTTGTGCACGAAATTAAACCTTGGGGTTACATTTTTGGCTGAGGTGTGATAGGAAGAACGGACACTGTTAAACAAACTCTCTTTTGTGTTTTTTGCACTGAAACAGGGTCATACTGGAGGCTGAGGGCTGGCTTTTACATGTGGATCTAAGTTGTGCAGCACAACTCTTCCTGTGGCACAGATACCTGTCCAGACCATCTCACATCAGAAAGGGCACGTTTTGGGTCAGTCTGCCAAACAGCTCTTCTGCTGCAAGCGAATACCCCATCTGGCATTGCCCATCTTGTGCAGCCAGCACAGGTGGCACATCCTCTCCCCTCTCCTGGACCTCACAAACATGCCAGAAGCCGTAGGAGAAGCCCATTTCTTCCTGACAGCACCTGGCTCTGCTCTTCTCCTACCTCCCCACCCTCGCCAGGCTCACCCCGGCTACTCTAAATGCAGATGCTATTCTTATTCATGTGAGTATCTAATCCTTTCTCCACTCTTACTAAGCTATTTTTATATGATGATTATTCCTGGAATACATTCATTCTATGCTAATCAGTTGGCCACAACGTTCACAAAGGAGAAGCAGCAGCAATTTGCTCTCCAACCGTCATCGTTTTGAGTGCACGGGAACGTTCCTTTTTTTCCCGTGATGAATTGTATCAACAACAACAAAAGAAATGATCAGTAAACACTGTGATCATCACCTTCTTATTTTTCCCTCCTAAAAACCAAAAGTAGCCTCAAAACAACAGGCAACATTATATCCGGATGGAGTTACTCCTGCACAGATATTTGCTTTAATTGCAAAAATAATCTCGCCACCAGGGAGGAAGTCAGTGGAGAAAATTGGTCTTTTGGATTCAGTACCAAGCTGTTCCATAAACAATATGTAGGGGAAAAAAAATATAAAAAAAAAAAAAAAAAAAAAGGTTGAAGATTTTAGGAAAGCTGTTACATATGAAAGAAACGCTTACTGTTTATTTACTTTGAGGAAATGATGGAGATTAAAAGCGAGCGTCCCGTCGGGTAATACTCCTTCCACAGGATTCCACCGGTCCCCAGGAAAAGAAACGCCAGGTAAATGCTTTGCCAGCTTGGGTAAATACCATTCATAAGTCATCATCTATCCATAAAAAATAACACTGTAATTAAAACAAGAATTCCAAGTTTTCACCCATTTGACATCCAGAAGAAACGGGTTTTGAAGGAGTGATGACTGTTTGCTCAGTGAAGTCACCTCCCCTGTCAGCAGTGGCTGGGACCACCCCACCACACTGGGTCACCAGTGCTGACTGATCAGAGGCACGTGGTCCTCACTCTAACACAAAACAGCTGGTAAGAGACACAACGGAGGGATTTGGTTTGGTTAAACAGGAGGTTTCGGGTTTGGGGGCTGCCAGCAAGTCACAAACTCCTGTTGCAAAGCCAAGTGCGAGGATGACGTGGTGGTAGAAATGTAGGTGTTCTGTTCCGTAAGAGGGTTTTTTTTTGGCTCAGTGAAAAAGGAGAGAGTGAAAACATCACCCAGGGACACACAGCACCTCAATCTTTCGTAAAAAAACAGGGAGAGAAGTGGGTAAACCCACCAAGGTAACAGAGGGGATGCAGGGAATGAGCCTCAGTATGGTAAAGCCCTCAGGAGAAACCCCAAAGCTGCATCATCCATGGGGCAACTGCTGCCCTGCTGACCTCCAGGTTGATCCCAGAAGTCGTCTTCATCTGCCCCAACATCTGTATTTTGGGGCAATTGCAGAAAACAGCTGGGACAAACTTCCTCAGCAAGGCAAACACCAGCCCTGCGGCACATCTGGATATCTGCAGTGATGAAGGAATTTGGCTTTCCCATCTCTCTACCCACTATTGCCTCACTGGTGGCTTTTTGGGCTTGAACGAGCCTTGAACATCATGCTCCATCCCAGGGCTACCCCCACAACCCTTTTAAAAAATACCAATTCTATTTATTTCTACATCGTGAGTCTTATTCGAACAAAGAGACCCTCTCAGGGAGATGAAGGAACAACAGAACTTTTGCTTCCTGTGTTTCAATCTGCCTGTTGACTCCTTCAACAGCACTTTCTGAACCTACCTCCTGGTCCACTAAGGTGACATCTGGCCTCATCCCTTCGCAGTAGTGAAGGTAACGAAGAGCGTTCCCAGGTAAGTCTCCTCTCAGCAGGATCACTGCACCCACGGGCATAGAGGACAGCAGATTCCTTGCAAACTTGTCAACAACGTAGTTGTTGCTCTGATCACAAGCACTTAGGAGGACAGACAAAAACCAGTCTCTTAAAACCAGGTATTTGCATGGCTTTGCATACCTTCACAACAATTTTATGCAACCACAGGAATCCAGCCCAATCAGATCTTGCTGGAAGCATCACAGAATCACAGAATGGTTTGGGTTGGAAGGGACTTTAAAGATCATGTTGTTCCACCACCCCTGCCATGGGCAGGGACACCTTCCACTATCCCAGGTTGCTCCAAGCCCTGCCCAGTGTGGCCTTGAACACTTCCAGGGATGGAGCATCATCAACAACTTAATCATTCCAACTTAATCATCTCCATTTCAAGAGAAACTGAGACACAGAGATGAAACATTTAGACCACAGTCCCCCAGAAACCAGCACCACAAATATGAACCTCTACAGTTCAGCCAAAATATGAACTCATTGCACTCCTTCACCTTAATTCTGATTCTTTTTATTGGGTTAAGCTAAAGTGTTACTCGTTGGTGCTGGAAGCGCCAGTACAATGATTGCTCTGTAAAGTACCTGTAATCTTACTCATCCTTTAATGTTTTAATTAAGCATTAGAAGTGCTTTTAATTAAGCATTGAAAAGCCAAGTTTTTGTAGCATCAGGCAGAAGTAGATTCACATTACCTGACATTTATATCCTTTTTGTTACACACTTTTGTGTGTGCACAGAGTGGACGCAAGAAGAGGACACTCCATGACTTGGCTCAGGACATGAGCTATGATTGGCTCACCTATGGACAAGCCTTTGGAAAAGATGTGTGCAAAGGAAAAACTCCTGAGGATGAAATTTATGTTCTGTTGGTCAGCCTCTACCTGAGCATCCCTACTAGGACACTGATTCCTGCCCAAGTGACTGCAGGTGCTTGTGGGACAAGGAAGCCCCACATTACAGATTTAACTCTTCAAAATGGGGAAAAAAAACCCAGAAAAAAACACAGGGCATAAGGAAACCTGAAGGAAAGCAAGGCAAGTTCAGGTCAAATGAATTCTGCAAACCTGCTTAGGAAACAAAGCACAGATTTACAAGGGTTTTTTTTTAGAAGTGTGAGTATCTACAGAGTTTTCTTACTTCAACCTACATGACACCCACATTTACAGCCTGGAGCTGGTGCTTGCTGACCCTGAGGGAGAACAAACAAGGGAGTCCTGCAGGCTGTGACCATGCCAGCTTAGGTGGGATGTGAGAAGTGCCTTTCCCACTTCCAGACACGGACAGAAAGCCCGGGAGCAGGAGCTGGGGGTTCACAGGGGCATCCCAACTGCACAGCACCCCACAGCCCTGTGGGGCTGCCCCAAGACAACGTGCCCAGGGGATTCCTTACCTGTAATTTGTCCAAACTTGAGAAGCAACAAGAGCAAGGGCAGAGAGCCACTCCAGCCAGGGCAGCACCCGGCTGCCCTCCAGCACCGAGTTCCCGAGGGAGGTGAGGTTTGCCAACCCCAGCCCTGCCAGCACAGCCACCACAGCACTGCTCTGCAGCCAGAACCGCTCCACCTGGGACACAACACCACAGAATCCCAGAATTGGGATTGGAAAGCACCTTAAAGCTCATCTTATTCCACCCCCCTGCCCCGGGCAGGGACACCTTCCACTAGACCAGGTTCCTCCAAGCCCCGTCCAACCTGGCCTTGGACACTTCCAGGGATGGAGCAGCCACAGCTTCTCACAGAACCTGTTTCTGTGTCCCCAGCTATAAGGAAACAGAATCAGTAGCTATATTTTTGCACCTTATGCAGCTTCAGGACAACTATCTGTCCCCTGGTTAGGTGGTCTTAGGGTTTTTAATGTTTCTGCCAAAAATTAACACGCCAGAGCAATTTCTGGAGTGCAACTCACCACGCCTAGAAACAGAGGCTTTGTAACGTCCAAGTTTGCTCTCCAAGCGAAGAAAAGGGAATAAACACAGAGCATTCCAGTGAAGAGCCAGATCACAGATGATTTCTGCTGCCTTGTCCTATAAAAAAAGTCCTGTATCACTCCTGAAGCACGATGAAAAACAAAACAGAAGTTACATGTGCTCGAAAACCACTGACTCTTTCCACACCTAAATAAATGCATTTAATACAAGGAGCTGATGAGCCTTCCTTTACCTTTGCCATTTATGAAACTTCTGTTTTCAAAGCACAAAAACTATGAGGATTTCAGGATGTTTAAGCTTGCCACCTACAAAGCCACGGGGTTAACCAGGAGTGTAGGGATATTTTGCTCTTACAAAGAGATGACCACAGCCAGTTGCTGCAATTTTTGCCCCAACAAGGAGAAGGTAAAACAAGCTGCCCGTGGAGCCAGTGAGAAAATGAACATCAAAGCAAATATTCTCCTCCTACTTACAGCAGTGCTGTGCTCACACAGGCCACGAGTGCCAGGGCAAGGACGGGAAGGGAGAGCTCTGACTTCATCTGTGCCAGCTGGAAACTGTCGAGAGATTAGTGCATGGATGTGCCACCCCCAAATCACCCACTGCACTCAGTTAAAAGTGTCAGGAGAAACTGGGAATAAGCACAACATAACATATTCTCATTCTTCTGTGATTTAAGTTTACCAGAAATGGGAATATGGCTGGTTTACACGGAAGGATTTTGAAGGAAAAATCGCTGGGGAGAGAGATCCAGCATTTCAGTGGGAAAACAGACAGGCATGCATGTTGTCCCTGTGCCACACACAGCCCTAGCTCTGGACCAAGACTAGGAAAAGAGGGACAGGAGCCACTTTGGCCCAAATACCAGCAGCACCAACAGGTTTCTCTCCACTAAAAGGCAGATCACCATAATTACTCACAGCAGCATCTCTCTCATACCGGATCCTGTCTCGGACTTGGCCTGTATTAAAAACAAAGAACCACATGAGAATCCTACACACTGACTGAGGGTCACTAGGGCAAGGAAAGTCTTTTAATTTTCTCTTTGCAAAAAGGCAGCAAGCTCTACTCAAACTTTCCTTGCAAGACTTTCTCCCACATTCCTGTTTCATGTGACGGGTTTACCCCCTGGATAAGCATTTTTTCCAAGTGCTGACAACACATTACCCTGTGATTTGAGCCTGTCACATGGCTTAGCCATGATTTCTGCTATACCATAATATCATAGAATCATTCATGTTGGAAAAGTCCTCTGAGATCATCAAGCATTAACCCAGCGCTGCCAAGCCCACCCCTAACCCATGTCCCCAACTGCCACATCCACAGGTCTTTTAAATCCCTCTGGGGATGGTGATTCCACCACTACCTTGGGCATCCTGTTCCTGTGCCTGACCACCCTTTCTGTGAAGAAATTTTTCCTAATATCCAATCTAAACCTCTCCTGGCACAATTTGAGGCCATGTCCCGTGTCTGCACGGTGCAATTATTTTCTGGGACGTCTCCCCACAACCCGAGACAAGCTGTGGACCTCAATTCCTCCTCGCTTAGCAGACTTGTCCCCATCTCCCCTGCCCTGACAGAGCTGCGTGAGATCTATATGAGATACAAGGGAATTTTTATTGCAGAGACCTGCAATCCATGGCACAAGTCTGGGAAGGAAGAGGCACTCGGTGGAGGTGAGGAATTACCTTCACAGCTGCTTGTTGGAAAAAGTGGTGGCTACCAGAAGAAAGATAAGGTAAACAGATTCAGGAGGTCTGGAAGGAATACTTAATCTCAATAAAAAGGGAATAGTTAATTGCACTCAGGTTTCAGTTAAAAAATAAGTGTCAGAGGACAGAGAGCCAGCTCACAGCTCCTGAAGCCCCACCCTGCCAGCAGCTGATGGCTTCTGGTCCCAGACACATCCCTCGCAGGAGGGATGACATTTCTGATCTTTGGCCTACAGGTGGAACCCTCTCCTGAGCATTTTCTGAGGTGATTTTAGACCCTGTCTGACCTTAACACAGAGCTGTGGGATGCAAGGGCTGGCTGTCCATCCAGGCAGGGCTCTGGAATTAGCCCAGCTGGCACCGGGACCAAACGCTTGGATTTTGCTGTATTTATTGCTCCTGCTTCAGACAAGTTCAAATGTGATTTGTGGTGTAGGATTACACGCAGTCCATCCCTAAGCCTCCTGAACATCAACTTGAATTCATCATATTTGATGGAGAGAGGAGTTAAGGGATTTGCATGCCTTGGTATTGCTCTGCCCAATGGAGTCTTATCCTTGGGAGACGGCTGGGAATAGGGCAACAGGGGAAATCGCAGAAGTCCTTCAGAGGGTGGATCTTATCTCTGTAGGAGTTTTGGAAAGATTTAGTGGCAGCAGCAGGAATTATCACGTCTTTTGACACACATCCTACAGCCACACAGCCGCAATAGGACAGGGATGGTGCTCGCTGTGTCATGTTGGCCACATGCAGGGGCTTAACTCCTGGGGACGTGGGGCTTCAAGGGGTGACACAACACTCCTTTTTAGCTTTTACTTCCCAGTGGTGCCATTTCCCAGCCCCTTCCACCAAAATCTCTGAAGCAGGAGGACAGAAACTGGGGTGATGAGCACGTGCTGTCCTTGGGTGGCCACAGCCAAACATCCAAGTCAGGGCCGGAGGAGGCAGATGCAAACCCTACACTCGGTAAGCAACCATGCAATGCTCCCCTTCCTTGGCAAGAGCACAGACCTCAGTAACTCAGAACAGAGGTTTCTGAGACACACACCCCACCCCCCAAACCAACCATTCATTTAAATTCAATATTAGTAAGTTAAGGGGAATGATTTTGAAATGAAAGCTGCTTGTGACCTCTTCAAACGTCTGAGTTAAAAATACAGAAACAAGGCAACGTTTGTCTTAAAACAAGAAAAGCACAAAATTGATGTCACCATCTCCCTCTAGCACAGTTTGCTCTTTGGGCTCTTACATACACGAGACACCAGACAGCTCCCAGGAAATAACATGGCTCACCCCACGGAGGCAAAGAGAATTATCTTTTTGCTTTCCCGGCCACTTGATCCATTCCCCAGAAAACCTGACTGGTCGGAAGGTCAAAATCAGAAATAAACGCTTAACAAATAAAACATTTTCAATTCCTTTCCCCCGCAAGCCCTTAATCGTCACAGGGAATGGTTGCGTAAGTCAAAAAGAAAGTCATTTTAGAAAATGACCCTTGTTTACCAGATTGAATGTCCCATATTCTTCCCTGAGAAAGTGGGTCAAAAATCCTTGAAGAGTCGTCTGGTCTCCCCATGTCCAACGGGCTCGATTGAGGTAGGACGAAGCCGGCAGATAGAGATAAGGCAGCAAACCAGCCAAGAAGCATAAACCCAACTTCAGCAAATGGCCCGGGGACAATTCCTGCACCAAAATATGTCATATTGCATAACAATGTTTATTTTAGTTTAATCATGCTGGAACTTCAAGAACAGATAAAGAAAAAAAAAAAAAACAACATCAAATATATTTACACAGAGCTGATCTCTCAATTTATAGTAAGTCCCTACAAAATGCTATGTTAAACCTTACGATTTTGTGGATTACCAGGAAACTGCATCAAACTGATCTCCTTTGCATGGCAGGGTGAAATTTAAGTGAAGCAAATAATATTAGCTAGGACTCATGAGTATCATACTCATTGCATCTTTCACATTTAAATCATGGCATGACATGCATAGATGGCTGAAGCACTGCAAGGCTGAGATAACCCACTTTGCAGCGATTAAGAGTTGGCTGGTATTCCATCTGGCAAAAAAAACACACCCCACATAAATGCTGCTCCAGTACAACTACACACATCACCACCATCATCAGGAGTCAGTTTTGCCATTCACTTCATCGTGATTACAGTGGCTAAATTGGATAGGCCAACTTTTGGGGCGGGATTTTCGAGACTGCCTAAGGGGTCAGGAAGACAAGACTTTCAAAGGGACTTCTGTGCCTAACTCCTTTAAGTGCTTTGGAAAATCCCACCCTTGAATATTGCACGCTGGCTTTATCGTTAGCCACTGCCCTGTCAATCAAAGCACTTCCTCAGCATCTGGGGTTACAGGGAAGAGGCACCAATTCAGAGGGATGATCTCTGGAGCAGAAAAAGAAGCTTGATAAGGGTGGTGGCCAGATTCTTCAGAAGAAAGGTGGCTCATTTTTACTTTAAAAAGGCAGTTTTCCATCAATTATCCTTCTTATTAAGTGGTTTTCTGGTAGCAGGCACTACTGGGCTGCCTAAAGCATTTCCCGGGATTATTATACTGGCACAGCATTGTCCTTGCTGGAAATCACAGAGGCCTCTCTGGACCTCCCTGGTTAAAAAAAAAAAAAAAAAAAAATTAAAAATTCTGTTTAAAGAACACAAATATATTGCAGAAGTGAGTCTTCATCGTGTTAAGGGAATTACGTAGCCAGAAAGAGGTTTGTTGGAGGTGCTGAAAAGATTTTGGATCAAGCTACTCTGAGTTGCATCGCATCTCCTGCAGTTCAAATGCTTCACTCTGTGCCATTTCTGAGAACCACACGGGATTTATCTGGTTGAGGGTGGAGAAAAACACAGGCAGGACTGGCCTGGCAGCCACCTGCCCAGCTGTCACCCTAACAGGGAGGAAAGAGAGAGGGGGAAGTAGGTGGAGGCTTCCCAGAGCCAATTCCAAAATGGTCAGAGCACCTGCATTGCTGAGGTGTGCCGCTGTTTCATGGGCAAAGTAGAGTTCCTGCAACACATCTGCACCCAGCCTGGTGCACTGACCCATAGAAAACCAGCCATAGCAGACAGGAGCATGGCAGGGTCCCTGACTGTCACCCAGGATCCTCATCCACGTCACCTCCAAACACCAGGAGTGCAAAAATGTGTTTTCACCTTCTTACACAACGATCAAGTTTCATAAAGAGGCGTAAAAGAAGGGCCATCTTGAAGAGGGGATAGATTTGAGGGGATCAGAGGCTTGCTTTGGTCCTCTCCAGGTCTTCACCTGAGAGCTGATCTCTTGTAGGGCTCCTAAAGTCCTGGATACATCAGAGCTGGAGGCCATCGAGCCTGGCACATGCCAAGGGAAGACAAACCTCCGTGCCCTTCATGCTGTGCTGCTTGTTCTGGCTGCACCTTCAGCTATTAACAGGAGTCAGAAGATGCTCTGCCATGAGCATCCCTGCTATCACCAGGGAGCCAGCATACAGAAACTCACCTCCAGGTGAGCTCATGGTCTGAGAAAGCCAGTGCCACCAGTCAGGAGAAGCAGCACACACAGACTGGGCGTGCCTGTGACTCTCACCAGCAGATATTTATCTGCTCTCCCGTTTGGCAGGTCATTGAACTTGCCCTTATTTCCTACAGGCTGAGCAGTTTTTAGGTCCCAGTGTTATTTTAGCTTACAGGGTATTCGCAAATAGCTGGGGCAGAGTGTTCCTGTGCCAGGAGACACAAGTGGGTCACAGATTGCTGGCACAAGCAAAGCTCCTAAATTGTGATCACAGAATCATTGATAATTTGGGTTGGAACGGACATTAAAGATCATCTAGTTCCAAGCACCCCCCTGCACCTTCCACTATCCCAGGTTGCTCCAAGCCCTGTCCAGCCTGTCCTGCAACACTTCCAGGGATGGGGCAGCCACAGCTTCTCTGGGCAGCCTGTGCCAGTGCCCCACCACTCTCACAGCCAACAATTTCTCTTTAATATCTAAATCTAAACTTGCCCTCCTTCAGTTTAAAGCCATTCCCCCTTGTCCTGTCACTCCATGCCCTTGTCCAAAGTCCCTCTCCAGCATTCCTGGAGGCCCCCTTCAAACCAGGCCCCCTTTAGATCAGCGGCTCTGGTGTCAGACAGGTGAGCTGTAACTTCAGGGGGTTATGAACAACAAGTTCAGACAGACTATTGACTCTCCCTGTTTGTAGATCAACACAGAGGTGGCAACGGGGCTTGGATAGAAGAATTACCCACTGCCTCAGAAAAACAGGGTCAGGAAAAACACGTACCGACTTTCTGAAGAGCCGGGCGAGAACCCAAGGCACGATGCAAGCGATGTAAAGCACTATGGTGTGCTGATTGCACAGACTGAGCCCACAGCAAAAGGCACCAAGCTTAGAGATCTGAGAGGGGAGAAAAAAAAAAAACATCCACAATCACTGTTTACAGTTGACAAAAAAAAACACCCAGAGACCAAAAAAAGCTTCAGCGCGGCCCACAGCACCCTTAGAAGAGAAAGGCAAATACATCAGCGAGCACTGGTAGGTTGTAACACAGATCACAGGTTATTTTTGGTTATTTATAGAGAGATTTCATTTGATTAACAGAAAATATTCTTTAAGAAGTGTCCAGTTTAACTGCTAGGTCTCCATGCACACACGAGATCCCATGTAGCATCATCACATCCTAACGATGAGTCCAATCCAATTCCCAAACCCCAGCTGCACAGGGGAGGCTGTACAGGGAACAGTGAACTCCAAATGACGCAGTTTTTTTCAGAAGTCATACCCTGAAATAATACCATTATCTACAGAGACCTCATTTTTCGCAAGAGGAATGATTTTTAACTCTTTTTTAGGCACAGAGGGCTAAAGTCAGAGGCTACACAAAATTCCTAAGCAAAGGGAATTAAGGTTGATATCCTTCATTCATCTAAAAGATCAATTTCAAGCATCTTTAAAAGAGTTTTATGATAAAACAGGTAATGCATCCAGACTATGGAGCACAGTGCAGGGGATTTCTGATATTCACTGAGAAAGGCAACAAGAACAACTCCATATAGAATCCTTGGGTCAGTGCCACCTACATCACTGCTCCTCCTCTGAATTTGCCTCCTTCTCCACCATCACTGCCCGTTTGGTCCACGTTACACTCTGAAGCCACACCAAGGGCAGCTCCTCAGGGGGCAAAAAGCCACCAGAGTCCCATGGACAGGAGCAGACAACCCATCCTCACCTTCCCAAAGGAGGACAGCACTTCCACAGAACCACAGAATATCCTGAAGTTGGAAGGGATCCATCAGGATCATTGAGTCCCAACTCCTGGCCCTGCACAGGACATCCCCAAAAATCCCACCATGTGCCTGAGAGCACTGTCCAAATACTTCTTGAACTCAGACAGGTGCTGTGGCCACTTCCCTGGGGAGCCTGTTCCAGTGTCCAACCACCCTCTGGATGAAGAACCTTTTCCTAATATCCAACTTAAACCTCTCCTGCTTATTTCAGGCACTGGTGGGGGTGGTTTGTGAGATGCAAACACCTGCCTTGGTGTAGTGATGGGATCACCCCGTAATTATTAATTAACTGCTCAGCATTCCATGTTGGATGCTGCCTTGCCATGAAAACACCTGCCATAACTTCAGAAAAATCTTTTCAAAGCTACCTGGCAGGTCTCAGAACCCCCTCAATGATTTTTTAAGTATATTGACGAACCCCAAGCACAGCCCTGAAGATGTTTGTATGACCATCTGATTTATGAAAAGCACCACGAGCTTGCTGTTGGCAGCCTGGCTTCTTTGAGGCGTGGGATGCCAGACACCCAAAATACCACTGAAACAAGCTCCTTAACTGCTTCTGAAAATCTCATTTGAAAATCCCATTGGAAATCGGGCACATGAAACATGGGAGCAGGTTGGAAAACGCCCAGCTCCATGTCTGTGGAGTTCAGGTTGTGGGGATCTCGGGGCACTGCTCGTTAGAAGATAAAAAAAAAAAAATCCAAGGTCTCTGTAACCATTGACAAAACATGTTATTTGAGAACTCACGAAGCTGAGTAAACTACCACTGCAGACTCCTGAAATTCTAGCCTAGCCTGACAAAAATCCTTTTATTCACACAATTTACAGGAGTCACAGCAGGCAAGTCTGTCGGAGGAAAAGAGATCAGATGTTCAGGCAAACAACAGTAGAAAGAACAAGACTGCTGAGCAAAAATATCATTTGGCTGCCTAGTCTGTTTATAAAGTAGAGAATAAAGCATGAAATTTAAAGTCTCTGTGTTTAACAATGGCATTATTTTAGGGGCGCATTTAATTTCAAAAGAAAAATTGACTGAAAATTTGGCCGCTTCTGTTTTTGAGTAGAAACCTGGGTTTCTGACTAGATGAAGTTTTCTGTAAAATACATCTATTTACCCCAAAGGAAAATATCAGTTCTTAAAACAAAACCCTGAACACCCACAGCCTAGTTTGTGTCTTCGATGCAGGATGAACTAAAATATCGATATAAAAATGGTTTTGCTTTTCGTATTTCCACCTCGAGAGTATTAAATAAACCAGCCCCAAATGCATCCAACAGGTCCCAACTCAATCCTTAAACAAAGTGTACAGGGTTTTTTCAATGTTTGGCACTTTTGAACACCCAGGTAGGTCAGGAATGGACATCACCCAGCACAGGTGATGAACCAGGTCCCAAAATTTGGCCTTTTTATTTAAACATAACTAACCCAGTAATAAACTAATAGGAAATTAAACAGACAGGTGACAACTAATTAACAAAAGATAAAGAACTATTCACTTTGCTTGAGATGTTTTACCTTTGATCTCTCTTTTGCAGTGGATGCCTCCTCAAAATGAGCAGTGAGAGCCATCAGCAGCCCCACAAACAGATTGTTTAAGCTGAAAACCTCCGCCGTGATGGACCACTGCCATGTTAGACGAGAAAATGAAAACACCCCCGCAGCAAGGATTCCTCCAGCATATGAGCCAGAAAGCCTGCAAACACAGATAACATGAAATCTTCTTTTCCAACGAAAAAAAAAGAAGCCTACTTTATTGTCCTTCTCTTTTTTTAAGTGTTTTTTTTTTTAATTTTTATTTTTATTTTAAACCTACTGTAGCAGCAGCGGCGGCTGCCACCCAGCACCCTGCCAAAACATTATATGGTTAATATCTTCCTAATAATTTCTCTGCCAACGGATCGCGGGGAGGAAGAGCCAGCCTGCTTGCCAGCCACCCCAACACCAAAGAACTTGCTCCCTGCAAAAGCCACGAGAACTTCCAGAGTGGAATTTGGCCGAGGGATGGCCCGGCAAGCCAGGGAGTCACACCGCTAACGGGATACTCTCCGCCGGAGGAGATGCCAGCAAGGGTGCAGCCCCAAATAAAGACTGGATTAGAGTTACTCATGATGGACAGCATTAGCAGAGCTTTCCTGGGGGTTAGGGGGGGAGGGATGAAGGTGTCCAATGTCTTGGGGGTTGGTGAGGATCGTGGCACCTGCGGTGCCAGCAGGGAGAGGTGCCCAACCCAGGGTCAGGAGAGCGGAAAACGAGTGTCAGCTCCAGTAAGTGTGAGGGAGCCGGGGAAGCCCCCACAGTTGGGATGGCTGTGAGCCCAAAAGCTGGTCATCTCTGCGACTCCCAGATGGGATTATGGCACACGTCCCCCACGGAGCTGCTTGCCCAGCTCAGGCAGCACCATAAGATGGAATTTAGCCCAGGAAAGCTATTAGGTCCGTTCCGCAATAGCGGCTCTCTCCACCAAGTCCCACTGGGAGCAGCTCCAACTCTGCCTGTTTGGAAGGTCTGCCCTTCGTGAAGTCACCCTGAAAAGATGCCACGTAGGGCACAACCAGCTCAGTTAAGCCTTACCCAAAACCAGAAATAGCTGTGGACAAAGCTTCTCTCCAGAAATTCACCATCCCTCTGTAAGACTAAGCCAGTCTCTGCCACAAACTGGGCATTTTCCGGTTCCATCCCAGAGAGGCATAATTCCATTTATTTCTAACATCTCCAGCAGGTTTAAACCAAAAATTATGAGCTACCAAACCTCTTCATCAAGACATCTCTGTAATTTGGTCCTAAACAGGGGTCATATCCTCTAGCACAGCCAATGTTCCCAGGTGAGTCGTTCTGCCCACCGGTGACGGGAGGGTGGATGTCCACACGAGACTCGTCCTGACACAACTATGAGACAAAAGGCAACTGAGGGCACAAGACCTACAGCCCCTCTGAGCAGAGATGCCCTGCTGGCAGAGCACTCTTCAGCAAGGTTTCCTCTCCTTGGGTTTGTTTCCTGCCACCTTCCCGAAATGACCTCAGTTCAGACAACCTATTTCTGTAGATGTCAAAGGAGGACGGTCTGAACGGGAATTTTTAATCCATTAAAAATGAGAAACAGGGTTCATGAAACCAGGTGTCTAGTCCTCCTCCTGCCATCAACACTGGGCATCCTGGGTAGCATGGGACAAGCCAACTCCACTGCTTTTGACAAAGTACCTGCAGGTATCTGAAAAATAGGACTGATGATTTATATTTTGCAAAGCATTTTGAGAGCTGCAGCTGCAGGAGGCAGCTGGAGGGTGAGAAGTAAGGAGTTAACACAGGGGAAAAAGAAAGCAACTCTGAGGTGTTCGAGGCCAGAGGAAGATAAGCTAAAGGTGACAGAGAGTTCAACACCAAGACTGTGGGAAGAAGTCTCGAAAAAACAATGAAAGTGGGAAAAAAACCAGCCTGAAAACTCCCAACTCACAGCGAGTGGGATTGTTTCAGATCAAAGTTGAAACTAAAGGGAAGTATTCAAGGCCAGGTTGGACGGGGCTTGGAGCAACCTGGTCCAGTGGAAGGTGTCCCTGCCCATGGCAGCGGGTTGGAACGAGATGGTCTTTAAAGTCCCTCCCAACCCAAAACCCTTCTGTGATTCTGTGACTCTAAATCTGTGTCTGCAAAGTACAGAAGAAAGGAAGGCGACTTGGAACCTCTTCAGTAGCAAATCAGGTATCTGCTGTTGTGCTCACTAACACATGTCACTGTGGTGGACTCTTCCAAGGTCTAAACTTCCCCGTGGTTCAACACAGGTCCAGGTGTTTGGCACGAAATTCTCCAAGGCAAGACCCGTCCCTCTCTGCACTAATATAATGTTTCAAAATCACACAATTGCAAATAGAAAAAGCATTCACAGGCACGAACACTGCTGTCTTGGTTTTGCAACCAAACCAACCCAGCAGCCCCACATTCACCTCCTCCAAGGGAGCGGTGAGACACACACAACCTGTCCAGCACAGTTTTCAGCCTCAAGGGCTCTGGTTGTGCTCTCCTCTTTCCTGTCACCAGAAAGACGTGGCACCCAAACAGAAAATGGAATGGTACAATGGAGTTTGCAGGAACTGAGTCTGGAGTGGCTTCTGCTCCTAAAGAAAAATACCAGGAAAGGGGTCATGTGTAATTAAAACCCAAGAGATCCCCAATAAACTAACCCACTACATAACATCCTACATTTTGACTAAACCTTTGAAACAATTCAAACTTTAAGTTATAAAGAAACAACTTTGCAAATCCCTTCGAAATTCTTGCAGTGAAATGAGGGAAAAAAAAAAAAAAAAGGCCTTCCCAAAAAATCTTCGGATGAAAAGCACCATTTTAGGCAACCGTTCCAACCATCTACCAATTCTCCTTGTCTTTCCCAGAAAATACTTAAGCATATCATGAGAGTTCGAATGAGATGAAAGAAATCCCATCCTCTTGATAAAAAGTCTCAAACCTGCAAGTCGAGTTTTATAAAATAAGGCTTAAGCAAAAGCTACTCAACCCAAGCTTAAAGACTAATCCCAGCTATGTGGGACAGAGGACACCTCTGCTCACCGAGCACTGAAGGGTCAGGATCCAAAACTAGGCAGAGTTCACTGACCTGCTTGTCAACAGAGCTGGTGCTGCCTTTGGTTTCATAGAATAATAGAAAGAATCATAGAAAGGCTTGGGTTGGAAGGGACCTTAAAGATCATCCAGTTCCAATCCCCTGCCATAGGCAGGGGCACCTTCCACTAGCCCAGGTTGCTCCAAGCCCCATCCAACCTGGTCTTGGACACTTCCAGGGATGGGGCAGCCCCAGCTTCTCTGGGCAACCTGTGCCAGGGCCTCACCACCCTCACAGGCAGGAATTCTTTCCCAACATCCCACTTAAATCTACCCTTTTCCAGCTCAAAGCCATTTTCCCTCGTCCTGTCCCTCCAGGCCCTTGTCCAAAGTCCCTCTCCAGCTCTCCTGGAGCCCCTTGTACTGGAAGCTGTTCTAAGATCTCCCTGGAACCCTCCCCAGGATGAACAAGTTTCCCATGAAACTCATGGGAAAGCCAGGCTGTTAAGTTCACTTTGTGATAGTCCACTGCATGCATGGAGCACTAAACTCCTGTAAGAACACTGGATATTAAAAAGACACATGGAAATGTGTTGCATTCCTGAAGGACATCAAGACAGCAGCTTTGGGAAGTGGAAGCTGGAGACCAAGAGGTTTTCTGCAGGTTCTGTCAGCAGAAAAGGAAATGATGGATTTATGAGTCTGCTGATTTAGAAGAAAACTCTCTCAAAAGTGGAAGCAACCAGAGTAGGTATCTCCAGAGGTGGATGAAGACCATATGGCAGAAAAAAATACCATGTCCATCAGGTCCATCCAGTGCAACAGTTCAGAGTGCCAAGTGGCACCAGCAGGACGAGCAGAAATGAATCCCATGCAACTGTCAGCGTGATGTTGGGGCCAAATTAAACCAACCCTGCCTTGAGGATGGGGTAACATGGTCATACAGCTCATTTTGCTCCTTGCACCACTAACTCTGCCATCTTGGCAGCCGCTTGGATGCCTCCAGCACGGATTCTATAAAAAGGATGAAAAGCTTTGCAAAGCAGGACAGTGCAATCTACAACTGAAGGTGCCGGCGGTGACATGTCACATAGGGAAGCAGGACATTCAGGAGCCAGATGGTAATGGCTGCTTCAACTACAGGCACAGACAGCACTTCTGTGGTTAAGACACAGTGTGTGGTAGAAGATTAACACAAGAGGTAAAGGAGACTTCCCATAACTGCAGCAAGAGCTCAACAACCCAACTACCGATGAAGAGACGGAGAGGGAACAAGACCAGGATGCCATCTGTTGTGTGGAAGGCAGGAAGGGGTTTTCCCACGGTACGTGGTCCCATTCTCACTAAAATTAAACACCACAACTCACAATGACAGTGCAAATATTTCCTGCAGCGAAGCCTTGCTGGACAAGAAGGAATCGCAGAGCCTTCGGGCTCTGCCACTCAGCCTGGAGACCCACACTCTTCTATCTACATTGGCTGCAGGTTTTCAGGTGCACCCTGGTCAGAAGAAGGAAATAGTTGGCTATTTTCCTGAAAATACCTTCTACTTGCTTAGCACTGTCTCTCCTTTTGACAGCACACCAGGGTTCCAGAGCAGAGAGCAGCAGATTTATCCTCATTCAACTTCTACTCATGTTTCTGCCTCTGAACGCACTTTTCAAACAGAGTTGAGGTGCTACAAAAAAAAAGTGGCAAAGGCCCAAGACAGCCAGATCCTCCACTGGTCTCCTGTAAAAGGAACATCTAGGAGGGCTTTCTCTCATTAATGCTAAGGGACAGGGAGGATAATTACCTGATCCCCCAAAGCCAGCTTGTTTCCCCCAGTCTTTGGAGTCAGTTTGAGGAAGAAGAGATGACTGGAACAAAAGGATGAAGGGGTTGCCAACAACAAAGCCATGGAAGTGGGAATAACCATCCAGTGTTCACCTGTCGGCACAGTGTAGGAATAAGGCTGCCTGGCAGCTACTCCTTCAAGAAGAGAGACTTTACCAGGAGCAAAACTTGGGCAAAAATGCACCCAGAAGGGACAGAAGCAGACAGCAAAGGAGAGGTCACACAGCCCTTTGTGAGAAATATTTTCCCGTGGCATCCCTAAACATAAAAGGAAAAGACTAAAACCAAAAAGTAATTATTTTGTTTTCCTTTTCAGGCATGCAACCGAAAGGATGTGTGGTTGGGTCTCAGCTTCGAGGATGCAGGAAGCACAAATTGGCCTTAATCCGGACTGTTTTGCCTGCAGGTTTTTATTAACAGTTTGCAGGAACATTTAGGAAAAAATGAAATTCATAATTTTAATCTGGTTTTTTTTTTTGCCATTACAGTTCTTAGCTTCTCATTCGTTGGCAATCCCTATAACATCAGTCTGTGATTTAAAATTCAGCCTTTTCTATAAGTTTGGTAAAACTTTCTGTTAGCCAAGACCACAGGTTACATCTGCACGGATTTAACAAAAAGCTCTACCAGTGTTTCTACTTTTTATTTAGAAAATAATGGCAGGCATTTTATATTTCACAATTTGCAAAAAAAAAAAACCACTTATTAAATGAGTGGTATAAAGCCATACATGGATGGGGGAATTGGAATTTAATTAAAATGTTTCCCTCCAACGCAATCTTCAGTGCACTGGATTCATTAAGAAAAGTAAGATAACTGGAATGGTTTATATTTGAAGCTGATGTATTTAACACTGCAAACACCTATCTGTACCTAGTGAAATAAGCTGATTATTTCTGCCTTCTGTTCCCTCCAAAACTTTGCAGGCAGCAGATCTCAGACTACCATCTTTTTTTTTTTTTTTTTTTTAGGCAGTGGAATAAGAAAAAACTCTCCTGATTTTTTAAAATCCACACTAATTAACTAATTAATGTGTTTTTTTTTTTAATTTCAGTCTCTCCCTGCATCTGCAGATGATGACCCTGATGTCAGTGGTTCCCTGTACACGTCCACAGGCTCCAGGTACATCATCAGCAACTTCTGCCTCTGCAGTGCTGTGACTGCACTTTGCAGTAGCAAAGATATATCCCTTGAAGGTATTTTTATTTCAAATCCATTATAAATTTAACATTTTTGAATCTATTAAGTTTCACTTCTTAATAAATTAATTTAAAACCCTTTTTTTTTTTTAAATTTAGGCTAAAAAGAATGGGGTGTGGAAGACTCAACAACCAAGCTTCCCACGGACAAATTTTAAATGTATATTTGCATTGGTGCTGAAATAGAAGAATTATTTAAAAACAAAACACAAATGAAAACCCAAACATGAGTTTAGGACCGAAACAACAATAATTATCCCAAAAAAACCAATCCCTCTGGGTTTTCCTGCCTCTCAGTCACAAACACTCGATGACAAAAGGCGGTTTCTCTTTGCTCTCAGCGCTGAAGAGCCAATGCAGGTACTACAGGGAATAGCAAACCAGATTTTATTCTTCCTCAAGGACCTGCAGCTCAATAGCCACTTAAGCCCTGCCTGCAGCCTCCGCTCCCGGCGCTGGAGGAGGAGGAAGGAGAGCAGGGCTTGGCTTATCTATCCTGGTTGAGTCTTCGTGGTCGCGAGGAGAGAAGAGAACCCAAGCAAAGAGGCAGGAAAACCACAAGAAAAAAAAAAAACAAACAGGCACTTTGGTTATAACTGACTGATGTCCTTCGTGCCAAATGGGACTTCAGCACCCAGCTTCAGCATTCCCAGAGATTCCTGGGATTTGTGGGGTGGGGGTGAGCAGGAAGCACCCTCACCTCCCACCACGTGCATGCAACGCCACTTCCCCCACACCCAGCCAGGGACTGCCACACCTTCCTGACTTCTCTTTCTTTTAGTTTTTTCACCCAAACGCCGCAAGCTGCAGAGGGGATGGCCCAGGGTGGTTAAGGAGTGCTGAGCTCGAGAGGATTTCGGCAAAGGGGAGCTGGTCCTTGCACCCTCTTGCGTATGCCCTCCTGGACTGGAGGTGTCCAGTCAGGACACCGCCTCTGCAGGACACTACTGAGTCTCTGTCCATCCCCTTGGTAAACACGGGACTGTGAATGTCACCAGCACATGCAAGAGGCATCTTGCACCCCATCCCTCGTGTCCTGGGGCCACGTCACCTTGGATCCTCTCACTGGGAGGATCAAACTGGCCCTGCAAGGAACGGGACACCCCAGCCTCAAATCCTTGCACGCTCCTGGAGATGCCCACCACCATGCTGGAGCACAGCCTGCCCCCAGCAGCCCCTTCCCAAGGAAAGTTTGGTAATTAAATTCAACGCCTCCGTGCCAAGCTATTCCGGAGCAGCTCAGCGAGCGGAACAGCTCATGACAGACGGATCAAACGCGCACACACGGCTGCGCTGCTTTAATAAACATCCCCCTGCACTCGCACTGGAGTTGTAAAAACTGTGCTTCCAGCCATCACAAATGAGAACTTCTCTCCCGGTGTCTTTGCAAGCGGAAAGGGTGTATTAGCTCAACCCATTATTTGACTCACAATCCTTAGGAAATGGGTATACACCTTTATCCCGGGCGCCTGCAATAACCAGCAGCCGAAAAAACCCCGACCCGCAGTAGGAACCGACTCGAGTTATTTAAATGTTTTATAAGTTTTTTTTTCCCGTTTTTTTTTTTTTCCCCTGGTAATTGCAGAAACTTTTCCTAATCTGACATTTTGTTAAAACCCCTTATTAGAAATTATGCAGCCGCAGAAGAAGAAAAAAAAAAAAAAAAGAAGAGAGAGAGAGAGGAGAGAGGAAGGGGGGGGGAATAGAATAAAATATAAAATAAAATAAAAATGAGCTGGCTTCACAATCACCAAGTCAGCCCATGCAGCCCTTCGCTATTGTACGAGTGGCATAAACCCCCCGGCGGCCTATCAGCTCCCTGGCAGGCAGGGGGCTGCGCTATTCAAAGCGAGAGATACAAGCTGCAGGGCAAAAACCTGGCAGCTCCCATCTGACCCCCCAATCCCCGGCTGGTGACAGCTCCAAGCTCCATGGCAAATTAGCCCTTCTCACATTACAATTGCAGGAGACAGATTCCATTAGCGGTATCTGAAATTGAGTGGAGAGCTGCTCCGTTATCAGACTTGACTCATAAGCGCCGCTATTAATCAGAGCTATGATAGCATTTATATATTTCAAGCTATCTGCCGCCGCTGTGATATTCTGCTACAAAGGGTTGATGGGACTTAGGGAAGGGAACAATGGAGCTTTCTGGGAAAAGCAGAGTAAATCAAGAAAGTCTGTGACTTCCGCACATTCTGAAGGGATTGCGGTTTACATAAATTTTCTCCCAATTGGAGATTGAGCTCTTCCTCATCTTACACATGGGATTTAGTTGTCACTCAATGGTAACAGCTGTGAAAAGGTGAAGCGGCCCACCGCTCAGAATATTGCCTCCGCTTTTAAAGCAATTAACCCATGAACAGGAGGATACCTGGTGATATCAAAGGGATTAAGCCAGGCAGTGCATTATTAACATTTCCTTGAACTAATTCTAACTCTGACTAGCTGTCAGAAAAGACTCTTCAGTCTTTAAAAAAAAAAAAAAAAAAAAAAAGGGTGTTTTTTTTTTTTTGCCCTGCTTTTCCCCCCCGTCCCTCCCCTTCAAAACGAAGCAGAGTTACTGCAGCCTCATGTGCCTACTTTAGAGAGCCAAATGCAAATGAACAGATTTGGTAATGTCTTCAAACAGACTGAACTCTGCGCCGGTTTATTATGGGGACGAGTGGGAGAAAAAAAAAAATAAAAATATACGTAAGATCAATTAGCCAGAGGCCATGGGAGATATTTTAAAAGCAAATTAGTACATGAGTACCTTCCTTTCTTCTCTCCCTCCTAAAAGTTTATAAGTACCTGTTACTAAGCACATCTACTTCCCAAACGCCCGAGATCCTCCTGCTGTGCTACAACAGCGATAATCTGTGATAATCTGTAATCTGGAAAAATCCAAATGTGCCCTGCAAAGAGATTCCTCCTTCCTCAAAGTCCAATTTTTTTAATTTCCCACTCTGGCTGAGTGGGCACTGGCTCCTCTCTCATCCCTCCATTTTTCCCCAAACCATGGCCACACAAAAAAAGGGGTCAAACTGTTCAGGGATGACTTCTGCTCTGGCAAACCCATGTGCCCCAAGGACATGGAGTATTTCCTCACTCAGCAGAGGCAGAAGACAACTTCTCCCAGCACCAATTAGTTTTCAGGGAGCATCAGTCGTGAGGTCCCTCTGGAATGGCCATAAAGGTCACTCATCCTCCTGGTCCTTCTTAGGGACCTTCCAATGAGAGCTCCAGGACACACATCCCGGGAGCCAGGAAACTCAGGACCATCAGGATGGTCAAGTGCCATTTCCAAAGCATTCTGATGGTTTCAAAATGATCAAATAATTTTGATGGTTTCATTATGCAACACGACTAACGCTCCTTTTTGTTGGCAGCGGGAGAAGAGTTGGTTCTGGTTTTTATTTTTATATAGATCCACAGCGTGTTGTTTAGAAGGTTTACAGGGCAGGAAATATATGTATATATGTAAAATACATAAAAAAATATATATGTATGTATAATGTATTAGTCTAAAAGTTAATACAATACCCAGAACAGCATAATGAAGAAATGTGAACTGTTTAATTTAATGTAACATTTTCGCCCTTCTCTAAACACCGCGTCCAACTCAGCCAGAACAAAGCTGGCAAAAACTTACTAGAAGCACTTGGGCAATGACACCACCTACTCTGCTACAGCCCCTGCAATAAAACAGTTTTGTATATTTAAATACCTCAAAACAGCCAAACTATGGGGAAAAAAAAAGCACTTAAAGCAGGGGAAAGCATCCTATTCCTCTTTGCAACAGAGAATGCAAAGAATGCATCCCCTGTGCAGAAAATGACACTCTGGCAATCATATTATAAGAAGATAATTGGTTTACTTTGTAAACTTGCTATGCTTTGCCTCCCACAGTAAAACAAATAAATAGTTGTTTAAAGAAAACAATCTTACAGCCGCGCTCGCTGCGTCCTAAAAACATAAAGCAGCTCCCCCCTCCTCCAAAGCAAAGATGAATTATTTGCCTCACTTACAAGCAGTCCGGGAAAACTCTTTGTAAATGCCATTTTACGATAATTACAGGCGGTTTATTAAGACTGTGCAGAGGGGGGGGAAGAAAAATCCATATTTGAGAACTAACTCAAAGGAGTGAGCGGCTCGCTCGGAAATAGCCTGGATCGCTGACAAAGGGGCTTTTTGCATCAACGTGGTTCGACATAATTTTGCTTTAAGAGGAACAATCCAGGCTTAAAAAAATATAATTAAAGGAATAACATGGTATACTGTAATATAATGAAATTAATAAACAAACAGCAGAGCATCCCGCCAGCCATCACCTGGCAGAGGAGGAATCTGTTTAAGGAATAAATTCGATCCTAATCCCGCACGTGCCGTAACATCCCAAACACCACCCAGCCACGGAGGGAACCACTCTTTCCTTAAGCAGCAAAATTATCCCGACCTGCCGAGGAACAAACTCAGGAAGTGACTCAAACAAAAAAAAAATCGATGGGGAAATAAAATAATAAATAATAAAAAGAAAAAAAATGGGGGGAGAGATTTACTGTCCGGGGATGCTGGAAAAACCCAGCGAGGGTAAACAGCAACCCTGCCCGGCTGGTGGGGAGAAAAGAAAGGTTTTAGAGGTTAAGTTCAGGTCAGACGACAAATGAAATTGTAACAACCCAACTGACATTGTATAATGTCTTCTTCACTCGATCAATAGGGCAGCGTCGGCCCCATTTCCATAGAGATGGCTTCCTCCCCGCTGAAGGGTGGCTATTGTTTGAGGAGGGAGATTTGCCACTTGAACCGTGCTGCTCCCGAAGGATGTGTACTTCATCAATTATTTGTGTTCCTAACATCTACATATTTTCATATTAACGTCCACGTTTCACGCAGCAAGAGGAGCAGGTGCTGGTTTTTCCGCCGGTACCTCGTAGGGGTCACCCCGTCAGCTGATTTTATTTAGAGGCAAAAACGAGGGGGGGATTTGACAGACCCATTTAGATTTGTGTGGACAAACAAGTCCAGTTAGAAACACACCACATCACCTTCAGATAGTTATGGCTTTCATGCAGTGAATACTTTCTAATTTTTTTTTTTTTTTAAGTAGATAAAAAGACAACAAAAACAATTTTGTGGTTTTTTGGCCAAATGGACGTTGTAAAAAATAAAACAGTTTTAAGGTGCTTGAAAGGAAAAATGTAATGTTGCAATTTGGACATAAAACTTTCCAAGAAAAAATCAACCCTTGCCTGGCTGAATAATTGATTCTGTCACTATCTATGAAATAATTTCTGTAAGTCCTAACAGTTTTTATCATCTCTCGGTTCCAGGTTTCCCATTCCTTCGTGCAAATTTTAAATTTAACAGAAGCACCCTCTTCCAAATCCAATTAAACAACAACAACAACAAAAAAATTAAACCTTTAGAAGTGTAAAAGTAATTCCCAAAATAATTCCCAAATTTATCCTTTCATTGCTCTCCCGCATCCTCATTTCTGTGAAGCGACGATCGCATCATTTCGTGTGCAACAAAGTGGGCAGGAGAGGAACCGTCTCACTGCAGTTCCAACTAAAAACTGGGGCAGAGCTTCACAGTAACTGCAATAATGGGAACAGCCATCCTCAAAAAAGAAATCAGAAACCAAATATTAAAAACCTTCAGCAACTCCTTGCAGGAGTTTTTAACACAATCGAGTTGTGCTCTGACGCTGTGCCGGGCACTGTGCACAGGAGGGTAGCGCCACTTCCAGCTCCCCAAATACGCTGCAAAATACAGGATATTAAATTAAATAATGCTGACTTAATTACATATATTAAAAGCAATCACTTTAAATGCCTATGGAAATATTAAGGAATTACTTAAGCAACTGCAGCAGGTGCACTTCGGAGCTGATGCTACGTGAAAGGTGACGCGCAGAAAGCAACTCCTCTGCAGCAGAGGAAGATGCATCGGGATTTGGGGGATTTTGGGACCAAAGTTTAAGTGAGCTCAGGCCTCTCAGGCTGTGCAGGATCTGGCCCCTCACCACCCTCCCCATTTACTCCTGCTCTCGCTCTCTGAGAAGGTTTCCCTGAGGGGCGACGCAGCTCTGGGGACGGGTGGGAGAAAAGGGCTTTTGTCAAAATAATCTCGGTGAGGAAGCGCCCCCCGTCTCATCCCGGAGCGCCCCGATATCATTCGCAGCCTCAAAACGTGCCCTATTTTCCCTGCAAAAAGAACATCAGAAATTGTTTATACGGGTTGTGATAATCCTCTCAAATATGGGTCAGGCCGAGGTTAAGAGCAGCCAGAACTTGCACATCAAAGACGAGCGGGGTTAACAAACCACCTCCCCCCCCCCAATCCCGACCACGTGCACAATCAGGATTGTTCCCTTTCCTCCCGAGGTTAGAGGTCCAGGGAGAAGGGATGGACTCGGGGCATCTCCCAAACCCGCAGCCAGCAGGGAAAGGCAGGGATGCTCTCCCTGGTCCTCGGGTACCACCGGCAGGCAACTGCCCATCCGCCTCCGCCGGGAGCTGCAATTAAACCAAGTTCACGGTTTCCCGATAGGTGAAGCTCATCCTGTTAATTTAAACAGACCATCTGCATCTTTCGAGAACGACAAACTTCATTAGTTCTGGTTAGTTAAACCGAGCGGTGATTTGTGATAATGAGCCTGAACAACCTGTCACGTCTGTGGAAGGGAAAGGGCGCACTTTTTTATTATTGCTATTATTATTATTTAACAGAAAAGAAAAGGGGGGGGGGGGAAGAAAAAATTAAAGGGGGAACCTTTTGTGTGAGAAAGAAGGTCAAATTCAGATTAAATCGCTGTTAGGTTAATCAGAGGAACTAATTAGGGAGGGGTAGGGTGGGGGGAAACACTAGTCCGAAGGCCAGAGGGGCACAGAGGGAGCCTTCGGAAAACGTCCCGAGCCGGCTGACAAACAACAAGACACCCCGGATGACTTTACCTGAAAACCGTGTAAAAAAGCAAAGAGGCGGCAGCTGCTCCCAAGAAGCCGCAGAGGAGATTGACTCTGGAGGCGGGGGAGCCGCCGGGCAGCAGCCCCGTCGCCACTTTGGCCAGCAGGGTGAACAGGGGGTAGCCGGGAGGGTGGGCGACCTACGGACAAGACAGACCGACACCGGGCGGGTTTGGAAAAGGGCTGGAATTCGACCACATCAAAAGCAGAGCAGCACGCCCCCGGGATCCCCCCCCACCACCACCCCCGACCTACCCTTTTTGGTACCAGTTTCAAGCCCGCAAATATTTTTTCCTTTCCCTTTAGTGGATCTGGCTCCACGCCTCTCGCCCATAATAATGAGGCGGCAGCGAGAAAAAGGAGGTGCCACGTTTCATTAGCGTGCCTTAAAGGGCTCCTTGTTTGGGTTCACAGTATATTAGGGTCATTCAAAAGGCTGTTGTTGTTGTTGTTTGGTTGGTTGTTTTTTTTTTTTTTGGGGGGGGGGTGTTTGTTTTTCTGTTTGTTTGTTTTTGGATCGGGATTTTTTTTATTTTTTTTTTTAAAGCAGCTTCTCAACTATTTTATTGGTTAGCAAGTTGAAAGACCACACTGCTATCGGATTACCACCGCGCTGACAGTCCTAAGGTCTTGCCTAAAGGGATCATGCACCATAATAAAGTTTATTAAATAATAAAACTTATTAAAATTGTTAACCCGATTTATTTTATTCTCCCCAGCTTATACAAAATTTGGGTTGATAATAAGCCAGCTACTGTATATACAGTAAAGCCTTTGCTTTATAATTTAGTTTAATTGGATTTAAAACTTGAAGTAAATTGTCGCGTGCTGTACTTATAAGTTAGTAAAAACTGTGGTTTGAAAATAAATTAATCTACTTTACTCCATGCTTAATTAAACTTCCTTAATTCCTAAAACTGTTAATGAGAGCATTGATTAAACAATAAAACTAATACTTACTCCAAGCTCATATGCGGCTGTGATCAGCTCCCCTGTGAAAAAATAATGTAAAACCAATAATTACTATTAGGAAATGACACTCCTCCAAAGTTTTCAAAATCCAAATGCTTGCATTGGGGTTTTGCATTAATTTGACTGGATAAAACTGTAAATCTGTGGAGATTTAACAGCATGAAATTTTCTAAGAATATTTTCTCCCTCTGATGTCACTGCACAAAATATCTTTTGTATGTTTTCGCGAGACTTTTGTGAACAGATAAGTGAAAATATAGGTAGGCTCGGGTAAAGAATGGCCTGAGATACTCAAAACACAGACATTTGTGTGTGTGTGTGTGTGTGTATTTTTAATTTAAAACCGACTGACTCGGTAACTTTCAAGCACTACAGTTTACAACGCTTAAGCTGCATTGTCTCTTCGACAACCCAGATGTTTCTCATTAATAAACAACACAAAACAAAACAAACAGCTTTACAGTTTTAAAGAGGGGAAAATATAATCACTAATCGCGCGAATCTGCATCCACATATTTGGGAAGGCTGCTCTGCCCTGATGCTAAAGCAGTTCTGCTTTGCAAGTAACTCTTTTACCTGTCGGTGGACGCTGCATTCTATTAGAAACACCATTTAGATTTTGCATTTCGTTTGTATTTCACACCAGGACAAATAACTGCCACAAAAAGACCCGAGTTAGCCTAATAATTACTAATACCTGGCATTTTCAGAGCAGCTGATACTGAAGCATTTTGCAGAGAACGCTCCCTAATGACGCACATTAAATACATTCAATAGGCACAACATGTCCAGGGATGAACCAAGGGAGGACGAAATTAAAAAATTGCGCCTGGTTTTCCTTCTTTCCCTCAAATTTCATAATCCAATTTTGCAGAGCCCGGGTTTTACCGGTCCTGCTAATTTTGCAAGTGCCAAGGTCGCAGCAGCTTTGTCCCGTCGCTAGATGGGAAAGGCACAAACCAAGGGCACCGCTGGCTTTAAATGCTAAATTAAGAATATTTTAAATTTCCACACAGTTATGTCCTTACCACGCAATGCAAAGGACGACATTGGTACCAATGGCGCCTTTAAATGCTGATATTACAGTAAATGGTGCATTTTAAAAGGAAGATGCTGCTGGCATTGCTGCTGTTGGCTGGGATACTGCTCCCAAGCCAGGCATGGTTTCACCTTCATCAAAGTCCTTTTGGGATACAGCAATATGTGCATCTAAAATGGCTAAAGATTAAGATTAAATCCATGCACGTCGCTGTGATATTGGTTCATATCACAGGCAAGAATAACCCCCAAAGCAACACAGCCACAAACCAACAACAAAGCTGAAAAAAAAAAAAAAAATACTGGTGGATAACCCCGCCAAGCTTGAAAGACAACAGCATAACTCTGCCTTGTAAGAATTAAGGAAATAAAAGTAATAAGACCTGCAAAAATAAGCTCTTGGGCTGCAGGCCTGTTGGATTCCACTGGGAAAACCAGAAGGAAAACCCACTGCTTTGGATAAGGTTAATTCTCCATCTCCCACCCACATACCTGGGCATCACTTACAGCCTCCATGGGCTAGAGAAGCAAAGAGAACTAACATTAAAAAACCAAAACACACAAAGGAAGACTGCAGCATCCACAAACTTGATTGCAATGTATTTCTCATGAGAGAGAATGACCCTGGGCATCTTCAGATGCTGGCTCAAATTGAAGGGTTTATTTCCTCCAACTCCACGGGACCAGGACTTAGGACCCCATGATCATTGTGGGTCCCTTCCAACTCAGGATATTCTGTGATTCCTGATGTAAATACATTTCTGACCATCCAGATTGATTCCCTAATAAAGGTGTTCAGGTAACAGGCCTAATGCTGCCTGAAAACTGATTTATCACCAGCAAGGTTAGAGCTGATGTTTGAAACACCACAGCGAATGTTTGGTTTTGTTTTTTTTTTTTTTTTCTTTTAACTTTATTTGAACCCTTTTTAAGCTGTTTTAACATCTGTGCATGTTTCTGAGTTATCATTCATCCCCTCATTTCTTTATTATAGCAGTAAGTAACAACAGTGAGCTGCCAATGGAATACCGATTGCCTCTGACACTTTTGGATTACTGCAAACTTCGGGAACAATTAAAAAATATACAGATAGCTCTTAAAAAAAAAAAAAAAGAAAAGAAAATACCAGGCTCCCTGCCTTGAAAGCAGATCCAGCAAATCCTTAAGCAGGTCTTTACTCACGCAAGTAGCTTCAGTGCTTTTGGTGGCACAAGTTTGAGCTCCGTGCTCAGGCACGGGGCAACTTAATCCCCTTGTGCAGAGACTTTCCAGGGGGACTCCAGCTGAAGCATCCCATGGGCTGCTCAAGCCATGAGAAACAGGGGAATAACCCCCAAAAAACTTCTAAGTGATGGGGTGGCTGCTGGCTGGGACAGGCACGAGGGGACAGCGGGGAAAAGCCCATCTCTGTTCAGCCTCAGTAAGCACACACAAGCCAGGCAGCAGATTTAGGAGTAAATGCAAAAGATAAATATAAATAAGACAGGGAACGAGGACACCATCCCAAGAGATTTCTTCTAGTATAATTCCCTCTAAAGTGGGTCCTGGAAGTCTGTTAAAGCACCCAGTGCCCCCAGGCCACTCCTGGAGCATCTCTCTGTGACACACTCCTGGTTGGTGTCCTTGATACCTCTGACTCCTCCTGGCAGAGGAGTGATGCACATAAATATATATGTGCATTTCTATACACACAGGTGCTGTGTTAGGAAGAACCTTTGGAAATTAGGGAAAGAGCAACCCCCCTCCTGCCTCCAAAATGGGACAAAATAACCACAGTAACCCAGGGAAAGTGGGGTCAACCCACGTGCTGTTTGGTTGCTCGCTGTATTTACTGGGGTAATCCATATCAAGCACAAAAATAAATCCCAGCATCGATCCATCACCTCACTGGGAGAACCTGCATCCCTCTTGGTAAAGGGTGCTAATGGTTATTTGCACCCTGGAGGGAAAATCCAAGCTGAAGGACAATTAAAAAAACCAGGTTCCAAAGCTTTGCTCAGCACGGAGCACAGGGACCCTGCACATCCACAGACATGTATTTTCCATCAGGAAGAGCTTTAACAGGCAAAATGGGAATAACTGCAAATATATTGACCATCACATTATTAACTGATACACCCAGAAAGTGCAAAACCAGCCCTTTCAGTAGCGTGGGAGCAGAAGCAAAAGCTATCAGGGTACATGCTGGCCAGCCTTGCCAGTATTTCTCTCTCTCTCCACGCATACTGAGGCTGTAAAATCTAGGCATCTATTAAAAGCCCATTTATTTATAAGGAATTTCATGCACAGCTTGGATTTGAAGCCAGCGATGGCCAGGAGGCACAGAGTTAAACAGACCCACTCAACGCTCTTCTGGGATACAAAAGAAAGAAAGAAAGTATCCTGGACACTTGTTCCATCAAAAAAAAAGAAAAAATTATCAACACAGGGAGAGGGTCAGGGCAGTGGGGGGGACCTGGAGCACTGACCCCACAGAGGGAGCTCCAGGCAGTGCCCCAGCCCCGGGGGGGGGAACACCCCAACGCAGGGTGTCAGTGGTGCTGCGGGGCACGTGCCCCCATGGGGAGGTTCAAATGCACCAAACCCACTATGTTAAGCCCCCCAAAGAGTGCCTGCACTGCACCAGCGACCGTGGGGCGTGTGAACTTATGGGATGGGCAACCCTGTGGAGTGAGGAACCCTATGGGGCGATGATGGCACAGCAGCTGCTATGGGGGAGCAATCGTACGGGATGACAGCAACACTGTGGAGTTCGAAACCCTACAGAATGACAGCAACCCAATGAGGGTGACAGCAATGCCCCAGTCCCTACGGGGGAGAAAGCCCTTCTGAGGTGACAGGAACCCTCTGGGTGTGACAAAAACACACCAGCCCCCCCTGGAACAAGGAACCCTTCAGGGTGACGGCAATCCTATAGGGTGACAGCAATGCACCAGTCACTATGGGGGAGAAGCCCTATGGGGTGACAGCAACCCTATGGAGGTGACAGCAACACACCAGCCCCTCTGGAGTGAGCAACCCCATGGCGTGACAGCAACCCTAAGGAATGACAGCCACCCCATGGGGTGACACTGATGCAGCAGTCCCTATGGGATAACAGCAACCCTATGGCATGACAGTGGTGCCCCACCCCAATAGGATGAGCACCCCTATGCGATGACAGTAACTCTATGGGGTGACAGCAATGCACCAAATCCCCTGGGGTGAGCAACGCTATAGGGCGACAGCAAACCTGTGGGGTGACAAAAACCCTATAGGGTAGCAGCAACTGGTGACAGCAACCCTATAGGGGTGAAAGCAGTTGCACCAACCCTTCTGGAGTTCACAAATCTATGGGGTGACAGCAACCCTGTGGAGTTGACAGTGATGCACCAGACCCTATATGCTACACCTATAGAAGGAGCATCCCTGTGGGGTGACACTGATGCTCCAGACCCTATGGGGGAGTAACCCTACTGAGGTGACAGCAACCCTACAGGGGTGACAGCAATGCACCAATCCCCACAGGATGAGCAGCTCTATGGGGTGACAACAACTTCTGAGGGTGACAACAACTCACCAGTCCCTCTGGAGTGAGGAACCCTATGGGGTGACAACAATGCACCAGCCCCGAGGGGCTGAGAGCATCCCTATGGGGTGACAATGATGCACTAACCCTTATAGGATGAGCACCCCTATGGGGTGACAGCTGGCCCGTGGGGTGACAACAATGCACCAGACCCTCTAGGATGAGCATCCCTATGGGGCGACAGCAAGCCTATGGGGTGACAGCAACCCCACGGGGTGACACTGATGCACCAGTCTCTTTGGTGTGACAGAAATCCTATGGGGCGACAGCGATGTCCCAGCCCTGATGGTTCAACCCCTAAAGGCTCAACCCCCCACCTCACCCCCCCGAAGGCTGACCGCGATGAAGCCCCTACGTGGCGAGGGTCCCCAGGGTGCCACCTCCCCATAGGGTGACCCCCCGGCCCGGCCCCAGGGGCTGCCCCGCCGCCCCGGCTACGTTACCCGCATCCCCGCCGGGCAGGGCGGGCGGCAGCGTGGCCGCGTACAGAGCGGCCACGGCAGCGCCCAGCGCCCCGGCGGCTCCTCCCGCCCCGGTCCCGGTCCCGATCCCGATCCCGGTCCCGGCCCCCGTTCCCATGTGCGCCGCCACCTTCCGGGTTCGGTCGGGCCGTGCCACTCCACCGCCCCGCGGGGGGGGGGGCGGGGGGAAACATCCCCGTGCCTCTCCCGTCCCAGCTCCCTCCGGGCCTCTTTCCTGGAGCTCCTGTTATCCAAAAGGCTCTGATAGGAACAGGGAGAGCCGCGAGTGCGCTGAGGCAACTCAGCGCGGTCGCCCGTCCTCTTCCTCCACCCCCCCCTCGCATGGAGGAGTTGGTACAGCCCAGGAGGGCTATTGCGGCCGGGCGGCTGGGCGGGACCACCGCGCTTTTGGGGTGGGGGGGAGGCGGGGCGAAACCACGGGGAGAGGCTGGGGGGTGGGGGGGGGGAGGCGCGTCCAGCCCCTCCTGCCCTCCCGGGATCGTCCCTTCAGCGAAAATATATGTTTAGGGATCAGCACCTTCTGCCCGCTCTCAGCCACGTCAAACCCCTCCTGTGATGCTGCAGCTGGTGCCGGTGGGTGCTGGGTGCAAGACCCAGCCCGTGGACACCACCCTCCCCCACCCCAAACCCCAATGTGCCAGTGCACCGATAATAAAGATTTTAACCCCTAAATTGGGGTTTTCCTTCGCCGGCACGAGATGCTGGTGAGGGAAAATGACTGGAGGTGTCAGCGTACGGAATATTAAAAGCAGCGATTCCCGCTGCGGGAGTAGTTAAGGAAGGCAAATAGCATCCCGAGACCTATCGATAGAGGACTAAAACACATCCGTGGAAATCATTATGGGATTGTACAAAAGAGCGGCGAGGCCATACCTGGAGAATTGAGGCAGATTAAAGAGAGGCTTTTGAATACAAATGAAAAAAAAAAGGTATAGAAGAGGGTAACGAGGATAATAAACAGCCTCGTGGATTAGATCTAAGTGGAGACGTTAGAAAATTAGGTTTGCATTTATTAGGGAAAAAAAAAAAAAGAGCAGGATTAAGGGTTGACACGACTGAGAAAACACACGCATCGTGTTCTGGTGACTGGAGAAGCTGCTGCCGAAGGGCCCTTCTGAAACAGCAGCACAAAACCCCCTAAAAAAGACACAACCTGAAGCCAAAAAAGGCATCGAGGGAGTTCTGGGGTCCTGTTGGAGTGAGTCCAGAAGAGGTGATCAGAGGGATGGAGCACCTTTCCTCCAGGGAAAGGCTGAGAGAATTGGGATTGTGTAGCCTGGAAAGGAAAAGGCTTTGGGGTGCCCAAAGGGAGCCAAATAGAAAGATGGAGAGGGACTGTCTGAAAAAGCATGGAGCGACAAGACAAGGGGGAATGGCTTCACACTGGCAGAGGGCAGGGATAGATTGGGTACTAGAAAGAAATTCTTCCCTGTGAGGGTGGGAGGCCCTGGCACAGGTTGCCCACAGAAGCTGTGGCTGCCCCTGGATCCCTGGAAGTGCCCAAGGCCAGGTTGGAGAGGGCTTGGAGCAACCTGGGATAGCAGAAGGTGTCCCTGCCCATGGCAGGGGGTGGGACTGGATGGTCTTTGAGGTCCCTTCGAACCCAAACCGTCTGTGATTCTATGAATTTAGGAAAGGTCTTCTCACACAGTCCAGAGGAGACAAAATGAAGCTGAAGTTTGACCCGCTCAGAAGTTAACGAGGTTGCTGGAAGGAACTGGTGTTTGAGGGTGTGTAAACACGGGCTGAGTAACAGCTGGGCCCACGTGGCTGCCTTCCTTTTGCCCAGAAGGCTCCGTGGTGGCCGAGTGAGCCTCAATGCACTCAACTCGCTGGCAGGTTTTCTGCCAGTTGTTGGCTGAGGTTCATCGGGGAGAAGAAAAAGATATGTTGCAATCCTCCATTGCCAGCCATTGTCACTATGGAAATGAATTGTTCCCGCGCCCGTTGGGGCTCCTAAAAACGTAATTTTAGCAGCAAAGTGCGCAGCCTGTGTGTGAAAGCAGGCTGGTGGCGAGGCTCTTTATCCGGAGCGCGGCTTTTTTCTTCGTGGTATTTTTCTTTCTTTGTGTTCCCCTCGGAAAAGGCATCCAAAGACAAAATGTTCACCGTGGCTGATTACAATTATATTGATGGGGGAGGCAGCAATTTGCAGGCGAATATCGAATGGCTGGTAATAACACGGTGGGGACAAACTGTTCTTTAATTGTCCTGCAAGTTGTTTCATATCTTTGTCATGCAGAAGCTGGAACTTTTAGGGTGCCAGTGACAAAGTACTTTGCTGTAGTGTGGTAGGGCAGGCTCACAGCAGCCTTTATCTTACTGAATAACCACCACCGTTTCAAAGGCCGGGATTACAGACACACTTTATGTTGAAAAGAGCATTTACGTTTTTCCTCTGTAAACAGAAATCTATTAATTTGTGGGATTTGACTCCCCTTTCTTCACCAGCCATGACCCAGGGGTCCAACAAAGACAAGAAGGACAAGCAACCCCTTTTTTTCTTGTTTTGTTAGAGACAGGTATGGTAATTTTTGGCTCATTTTCATCCGTGCTCTGGAAGTTGGGAGTTGTCCAGACCCAAGTTAGATTCACCTCGCTGCAGAGCAACCCTCCAGGATGTCTCAAAGTTTTGAGCATGGGCTCAACAGCAATAATTTAAAAAAAAATAAATATATTGCTTAAAAAAAAACCAAACAGCACAGGGGCAAGTTGAAAGCATGTGAAAGATGGCCTTGTGCTACATATAGTGATTTATTTTTTAAAAAATCCCTGGGACTTGTAGCACGAGAGCATACTCTAGTGGCAACTGAGCAAAGAAAGTGCTCGTGGTTTGTGCGGTGTCTTGATGATGATCCACCTCCTTCCCACCTTTCCTCGAGAGGCTTTTCCTCTCCTATCTCCTCCAGCTCCACACTCCGTGCTCATCCCGACAGGAAATACCCAAGGCAGGCAGAGAAAATAAACAGGAACTGCTAAAGTAATTTTAAAAACCCAGCTTGGGAACATATCTCCCCAAAATGACTGTGTACTTAGAGAGTTGTCTTTTTACCAGGCTCTGTTGCAGATTTTCTCCTGAGAGACGCAGTTTAGAGGAGGCAGGAGATAGGCAAAGGGAGAATAATACTTAAAGCAAATTCTATTCACCCATGGCAGTGTCATTACAAACTTGAATGAGCACAGTTATTGCAAATAAATAAAAACAATAGACCAGAACCAGTTTTACATAAGAAAATACTGAAATACTGTTCAATTAGTCCTAAGCTTTAGTTAAACCTTTTCTTTTGCCCATCAGGTGATAAGGTTAATACAGAAAGCACTCAACTGCTGTACTTGTGTAACAACAGTCAGCACCCATTTAATGAACTTACACGTACACACGTTTAGCAAAGCTTCAATATTGTCAGCGCTGGGCTGGCAGGGAATTTTAATGGCAAAGTAGCCAGCCTGGTCTTCATTCTAAACAATATCCCTGTGTAAGGAAAGCAGGTCCTGGTGGGGACCACTAACAATACAAATAAGCACTGCTTCTATATTTAAACAAGGAGTTTGGCAGTGTTTCCACTCACGATATCTGGCCGCCTGCAAAGCGCCAAAAGGAAGGTTATGCTGCTTTTATGTGTTCTTAAGTGGCTTGAATAAGCTGCTTTTTATGACTTCTTAGGGTTTTGTTGAGAGGAGGGGACGAGGCCAGGCTGCTATCCCACATTTTCAGCAACATGGCTGCAGTGGATGTGGTGCAGAGGGAGCTTCCAAGTGGGATAAAGCAGAATAAAAGCACACCTGGTCCAGTGATCATCCCACTGTCCTGGGCCGTGGGATTCTCCCTGCCCCATCCTGCAAAAGCACGTGTTCAGATTGGTCCAGGATGGGCCACCAAGGACATGCTGGAATGTGGCTGGTCACCCAAAGCAGGTGGGGACCTCTGTGCCAGGATACACCACACGCTCCTGGTGTTCTCCCTGGCCATTTAAGGGACTTGGGTTCATGCAACTGGGATACCCCCAGTGCCTTGTGAGCCCCTCAGAATTCAAAAAGAAGGTAAAGGTCTCCCAGATGGGAAGAGGACCCAGCAGTGGTTGTGGTCAGAGTTCTGGGAGAATGTGGGGGCTCAGTTCTATGAGAAGAGACTTGGTTCCAGTGCTGTCAGCACAGCTGGTTCATTGTTTAAAAAATCAGTTTTGTTTTATTCCCAAAACAGGAAAATAGATTTGACTCATTTCCCCATGCAGATCTTGTTTCCCACGATTTTGCATATTTGTCAGAGAGGCTTGATTGTCTTGTAGAAGACCCCCAGTCTCTGCCTCCACTGGTCTCAGTGGCCTCCCAGCTGATTTTCTGACACACTGAGCAGTCACAGATCCCATTTGTCTCAGCTGGTTTTCCCAGAACTCTGACAATCATCTCTGTGTTTTCACACCTGATTTCCTTAAACTAATATTATTTATTTGTCCACGTGCCTTATTGGCAGACTTGGGTCTGGTGTCTGATTTGCACAGTGACTCCAACATCACCTCAAAGACCATCTTCTCCCAAGTGCAGCTGCTGCACCACGTGAGGGCCCTGTTCCCTTCATGCCTGGACTGCTCAATTACTCTGTGATTAGTTTTTGCAAAAAGGGAACACTTTTCCCTAAATTTATAAACTTAAATGCTTTTCATCCTTCTTCTAACTACAGGTGTAGGACATCGACTGCCATCTCATACCTTGGTGGCCAAACTCGCAGCCTGGCCCAAGAAATGCCCACACACAGGATGTGGCTGAAGATCTGCAACAGCAGTTTAGGGGTCTCCAGGGTTTCAAACTCTCATTCCTTCACCCATGTTCATAGGTCCAAAACTCATTTGGGTAAGAATTTCCACATTCCATCAGTCCTCTCTGTTTCATTCCCATTTATTAAGCTGTGATCAGATTTATTAAGCTGTATCAGCTGAGGCTCGTGCTCAGGGAATTTGCAGAAAGCATGTCAACAAGGACAAGAACTGCACCCTTCAAAACTGCTCTCTTTACCTGGCTTAAGCTGTGTTTTTCCTACCTGCCATATCTTCATTGTGTTCTTCCACTGAAAAAATCCCTGGTACTGCTGTTGGTGGCTAAACTACCACAGTTTGTCTTTTATTCTGGTTGGAAACCAATGGAGCTCCAGAGTTTAGTCCAAACATCTGTGTTCTCCCATGAGGTTTTTGTTAGATCTGCTGCAGCTTTGAACTCTGGGGACACAAGGCTGCTAAACCTTCCAGAGAAGGGACTCAAAAGATACTTGCCCCATCCCTGGAAGTGTTCAAGGCCAGGCTGGACAGAGCTTGGAGCAACCTGGTCTAGTGGAAGGTGTCCCTGCCCATGGCAGGAGGTGGCAATGAGATGGTCTTTAAGGTCCCTTCCAACCCAAACTGTTCTATGATTCTATGACTCCCATTTTCCCCGTATCCAAGCAGCCCTGCTGATGTGAGATCTGTTAGAGGATTCTCCATAGCTGCAAAAAAGACAAGCCTTTGACAAAGCTCACCCACATTTCCTTCAGCATGTTGGTCGCTGAAAGGAGTGTGTCCAAGCTCAGCAGTGTTCCCAGAGCTCAGAAGGACTTTGGTCTTCCAAGCAAATCTCCTGAATGTGCTCCTTCCACTTGTTTCAAGGTCTGTACAGGTCCTGCAATTGTTCTCCTTAGAGGTCAGGAAGCACAAAAATAGAATCAAGTTGCTTTGGCTCCATCTCTGTTTTCTGTAGAAGGCCAGGCTTTGGAACCGATTAAATGGATTCTATTAAATCCAGATTAAAATCTGGCGTATTCCCAGGCCTGACTTGCCCATTCACATCATCCTTGTGGCCAGAGCTTTGCATGAGCAGACCTCAAATTCATCATCATGGAATGGTTTGGTTTGGAAGGGACCTTAAAGACCATCTCATTCCACCCCCCTGCCATGGGCAGGGACACCTTCCACTAGACCAAGTTGCCCCAAGCCCCATCCCATTAAAACAGAAAACTTCCAATCTAGCACTGCCTGATCATGGATTTGAGGTGGAATGAACTTCCCCTGAGCATCTTTTGAACACCAAATGTTGATAATCACGTGAAAACAACATTTGACATAAAGCAAGAGGCCAAGGACTTTGCAGTGTAAGGATGTCACCTAGAATTATTGTTTCAGGACTGGATAAAAAGGAGCAATGTGTAGGCAGGGCAGTTTCTGAGACCTTCAGAACCCTCATGTTTCATTAACTGAGGGGGAGCAGCTTCTACAGCCTCCTGCTCAAACGAGGATAGCACTTCATGTTGCCACTGCTTATCATTTAGAAGCCTCAGACTTCCCCTCCTCTACTTTCTGTCGCCTGATATTTTCAGGCCCATCACAAGTCAGACTGAGAAAAACGCATCTAATTTTTCAAAGGGCAGAACTGCTGGTGCAGAAAATAGCCAAGTGCAAGGGACTGAGCTCCGCTTCTGCCTTCACTGGGATAAATCCAGCATCCCTCGCTGCCTCCAGCTGATTTACTCCCCTTTTGGTGTAACAGAAAGCAGAATTCGCCTCTTGCTGTTTTTCCATGGCATTAAGGCCTTTCAAGAAAATCCTACGAAAAAGGTTTAGGCGCAAACAAAATCTCCCGCTTTCCATAAATCTTTCTGAACTTGAATTGGGAAAAGGAAACGCAGAGGAACTGGAGGCTCTTGCAGGGGATGGTGGGGACTCTCCAGCAGGGTCAGCTGTGCACATATTTGCACATGATATTAGCAGGAAAAAAAGGTAAAATTGGGTGCCTGGTGACCCAAAGTGGTCCAAATGTTCTGTGCTATCATTTCTGCTGGGGTCAGAGGCCTTTGTGGGTTGGTGACTGGATAAGCATGGTGAGCTAACAAGCGACAGCCTAATCAGCAAAGATAATTCTCCTGCAATACAGGAGATAATTACAGCTTTTTTTTTTTTTTTTTTTTTCTGATTTTTAGGAACCGTGTGGATTTTTTCACTCGTAAATATGAGATAATGCCTTACAACCCGACCTTCCCAAACAAAGCTTTTGCAGGAAGCAGCGTAATATCCACTGGAGTTCATGGATATCGCTATCAGCTTATCTAGGCTGGGGTTTTTTTTGTCCACTGCATTGGAAAGAACACCAGCAAAACTAAGAAAAACCTTTAAAATTCACTTAATTTTTGTACACACGGGTAAAATCCATCAGGCTCTGAGTTCAAGGGGCCGCTCCTGTTATTTCCTGGGACACGCCAAGGGCAGGATGGAGGCACCTGAGTGCTCTCATCTTTTATCTGCCCAGAAAGGACTCAGCTCCACAGCATTTCTGAGGAGGGAAGTTTTCTGCTAAATGTCATAAGCTTTGCATAACCCATCCCTTCACCTGGCACTTCCTTCCCCTGCCCTGGCCAGAATCACACCCCTGAGAGGCTCCCCCCTTGAAACAGCTGCTCTGTCTCCGGAGGTGGAGACAAAGACAGCCCCTCGGTGTTAGAAAAGGCCGTAGCAGAGCGGGAGGAAGGCAGGACAGTCTGCGGACTCCAGGGTGGCCTCCTCGAACCCGCCACGTTACTCCTGCACTCCAGACAAGATGTGTCAGGAGTCCAGATTGGAGGGTGGGGGATATCCTGTCTCCCACCTCCTTTGGCTTGCTGGAATTTCTCCCACCGTGGGCTGGCTGGAATTAAAATAGTCAGGACGGTGCGCTGCCAAATTCCCTGGGCTGTGGTCAAGCAGGAGCTGCTGCCCATCCCCGCCCCTCGCTCGTTTGTTTGTGCCTGTAATCACTGGATTTCCCAGCTGGTCTCCCAGCCCAGGACCTGCTTAACTCCGGTGAGCAAACACGAGTAGAGGAATTCTGTCCAAGCAGGCAGGTGCAGTGGCTGGATAGCTTGTGGATTTCCCTTCTGCCACCAAACAACAGTTACCGCACATATGTTGCGAAGGATAAGCGTTGTTTGCCCCTCGGCAGAGGGAAAGCCGGAGGATGGCTGAAATTTGGGAGCCTCGCTGTCAGAGAGAGGGGAAGGCGTGTGTGAAAATAAGTGAGGATGTTCTGTCAGCAGCTGGGGAATGAAAGATGAAGCATTTTGATCTTGACTTCTCGCGAAACGGGAAGCACAACTTCCACGGAGACAGCGGGTGTGGAGTTACATCCGTGTCCAGCACTGATGGGAGCGCTCCTGGAGTGTTAGGCTCAGGTCAGGCTTCCCAAGGAGGCTTCTTAAAACGTAGGAGAGGTCTAAAAATTGCTGTAAGCACCAGTGGGGGTGCAAAAAAACCCCTTTGTGCTTCCATTTAGCAATCTACAGCTTAGCAGAGAGGAGGGTGGGCGGTAACATGACTGTAAGTACCCCATGAGGAGGAGATTTCTGACACTGGAAGGCTGATTAATTGAGCAGACGCAGCCAAAGGGAGCCTGAAGTGCTAAAAGCTGCAATTAGATAAACTACACCTCGGTGTAAGGTTCTGAAAGGAATTAAATGCTGGAGATATTTGACTGGGATGGCAGATCCTGGTTTACTCCTCTGCGTGGTGATGGCCACACACCCCACTTTCTCCTCTTGGTGTTCCCTGTTTCTTTTCTACCTCCCTTTTGTCTTTTTCTGGGGATTCAGGTGACTTCAGGGCTTGAGATGACTTAAACCACAAAATCACAGAATATGCCAGGCTGGAAGGAACCCACAAGAATCATCAAGTCCAGCTCCTGGCCCTGCAACAGGACCATCCCCAAGAGTCACACCACGGGCCCGAGACTGTCATTCAAACACTTCCTGAACTCTGCCAAGCTCAGAGCTGTGATCATTTCTCTAAGGAGCCTGTTCTACCACCCAACCATCCTCTGGGTGAAGAGCTTTTTTTTAATATCCAGCCTAAACCTCCCCTGGCACAACTTCAGGCCGTTCTGTCACGCGGGTTCTGTCACACAGACAAAACGACAGAGAGCCCAGCAGAAGATCCAGGCTAATGGGGTTCAGCGTTTACCTGCCAGGATACCCCAATTCCCGAATTCCCAGCTGGGAAGACTTGGCTTTCGCCTACAGCATTTACTTTAGGGATGAAGACCTCGAATTTCTTCTCTTGTCCCCTGCAATGCTTTTGTGGGACTAAGACAAGGCAGAGTGATCCAGCCCCATGTATCTGCACATACAACCACTGCCACCAGTGCCACTGGCCTTATTCTACCCTGCTCCTGAAGTCCACGGAGCTCCAGGAGGCCAAGGCTGGGAGGAGAGTGAGACCTCCTGTTCCTAACAGCCTCTAATCCCAGCCCTCCATAATCAGTTTTAAAATGGCCATCAAATCTTCCCTCTGCCTCTAATTGAAAAAGTGATGTCAGCAGCAGTAATCTGCTGCCCCAATTTATCCCCATATCTTTGGGCAGTTTTGGGCTAATGCATTGTTTCATAAACATATGTTTTAAGGCAGCCGTGTGCGGGCACACACAGAGGGAAAGCTCTGAACACACTGCACTAGTTATGGAGCCTAATGCCTTAAATATTACTTTTAATACTAATGTCAGATTATTAAAAAGCGTAATCCATTCTCCTGATTGGACCTAATGTAAGCAGGAGGATAAGAGGGCTTCTATCCATGCATTAACACATTTCATGGAGTGTAAAGCCACTTTCTTCCTCTTAAAACATAAGGTCAGGAACTAATAGAATCTGTACTTGAAGTGGGTTTTTAAAACATATTACACAGAAAGTTTAGTGAAAGTTAATCTGTTGATAAGTGTCGGCTGGAGCTGTGCGGGTAAACAAGAAATAAATGTAATTCACATGCAATTTTTTCCCCTGTTAAAAACCTATCTGTGCACTTTAAAACATTTATGTTTAAATAGAGCAGAGACCAGCACTAAGAAGCACTCAGCCCAAAGCAGCTTTATGTAAATGTGTTGTAAGGGACTAAAATAAAGTAAGCTACCCAAATCTCCCAAAGATAAAGGGAGAAGGGCTCTGACCCCATGTGAATTCTCCCCTCATCCCATCCATGTGCTGTTCCTGGGCTTCATTCCCTGTTCTTGTGCACCTCTCCGTGGCAGCATTCCCCACCTCCCTCCAGGATTGCCCCACATCTGCTCTATGCCCAGGCAGCGCTGGGGACAGTTTGGCAGTGGTGGGGCAGCGTTCTTGGCACCCTGGCTTCCCCTTTGTCAACCACAGGGCCTTCTCAGCCACACATTCCCACTGTGCTGAGCTGGGTTGTTTCCCAAACCACCCCCCCTTTTGCCCATTTCCTTTGCCCAGCCTCTGGAGAGCAGTTTGAAAAGCCCTAAAACCAGGCGCTGAAGCAGCGACAGCATCGACAAAAGGCTGATTTTTTTTTCACAGGACCCACAAATTTGGCAAACCCGTAATTTTTTAAGCAGCCTCTGCTCTCCAAGGTTGGTGGAGGGCAGGCAGCTGACCCTACTGCAGCTCATTTAATTGCTTATCTGGGGGCCTGTGGGGCTGGTAGGAGATTTTAGAAAGCAGACTTTGGAGCGCAGAGCCGAGGTGACTGTTCTCCCAGGGGAAGGCACGCGACCAGATGCCCAGCTCTGCCTCCTCTTTGCCCCAGCAGCACATCTGGGCTGCTCCACCACCACCCTGTCGGAAACAGGAACCATTTGGTTCCCTTAGAATGGATCCAAGAGCCGCTGAAGGGGGCACAGGCTGCCAAGGGAGGGAGAGGAGAGGGCAGCGGGAGAAGCAGGAGGTGGAAGCTTGTGCTGGCAGGCACCAGGACTTGGCCCTCGTGCTCCCAGCCCCATGCCAGAGATTTAAGCTTCATGAGCAGGCTCCAGCCACCAGAAAAAGATTGATGACATATGGATTTCATACATTCAGCAAATGAAGGAAAAGCTCTCTACGGCTGCATGGGATTAGCGGAATTTCGGTGCAGTTCCTCATAGCAGAGGTGCTGGACAGGGGCTGCGTGGCTGAGATGCCAGGGAGGGTGTGTGGTCAAACCTTTGCACCACCACTACAAATCCTACTTTTCTCGATGGCTTTGGAGAGGGGTGACACCCTCCAAGAGCCAGGCAGGAGATATAGGGAGGGCTGAAACAGAAAAGCAACAGGGATGAGAACCTGGGGGAATTCAGGCCCAAGTGGGTCCAAACCTTTTCTATAATGGAAACAAGCAATTCCTCTCCTTCTCTGTCTTTCCATAGGCACATGTTGCAACTGGTCTTTCAAGCAGGTACCCAAAAGTAACTGGTGTGTGGCACAAGTGCCTGGCTGTGTCTGTGGGGCTGCAGGTGTGTCCTCTTCTCTATCACCAAAATGAAGGTGGTGCCTTGTGAGGAAAGGCAAAGTGGGATGAAGGTCCTAAAGGGGATGAAGGACAACCCAGTGGGACACAGCCAGCTTCATTCAGGGCTTAAACACGCTCTGTAAAGCCTAGAGAAGAAAAGATTGGAGGAAGGGGTGGATAGATCAGAGTAAGTGTCAAAAGTTTGGGGTTTGTTCAGTTCCAGGGAAATGTGGAACAAAGTGAGTGCCCCATCCCTGGCAGTGTTCAAGGCCAGGTTGGATGGGGCTCTGAGCAACCTGGTCTAGTGGAAGGTGTCCCTGCCCATGGCAGGGGGCTGGGAAAAAAGGGTTTTTTAAGTCCATTCCAATCCAAACCATTCTGATATTCTGCGATTCTATGATTTGGCATTTCCCACCTTGTCATGCAGTTTAGGCAGCACTTGTCATTTGGACATAAATTGCTGGTCTTCAAATATCTTTAGGACATGCTGTTAACCCTGTCAAACATTGTGCACCAGTCCATGAGCAGAGTCACTAAAAAGGGAAGAGAAAAATGTAAAAAAAAAAATCTAGGATGCTGGGTAGTGACCCCCAGCCGTGGTGAGGCCACGTTACTTTGGGAATAATAGTAAGACAACACTTTAAAACCAATGAAAATTAGTTTGTGAGCCTGATGGTGGCACAGAGCAGGAGGGAGCTGCTGTCCAAACCCCTTTACATGGCTTGTGTCCTTAGCAGAAGCTGAGCACGCCTCGGGGGATCAAAAATCCCTACAAATGGGAATTCCTTGGCCATCCACAAGGCTAGGATTTTGTCATGGCAGCCACAGGAGCCATGCATTTGAACTGACTCCATGAAATCTCGCAAATGGGTGGAGAAATACCTCTAATTCGGCAGGTTCTTTCTTTCGCTTCCAAAAGATGGTGTTGAACCATGCGCCGACGGCAGCTCGGATCTGAGGAGGGATCACTCAGCAGGGAATTAGCTCCTGTAGCTGTGCCCAAGATATGGAGCAGGGTGGGGGTGTGGATGGAGCAAGGGAGCGTGACCAAGGTCAGAATGAGGTGTGGAAAATCTGATCAAGAGCTGGCCCTGGGCAGAGCGACGTTCCGGCAGTGGCAGATCCCTGACGGTGCCGACTCTCGGCACCAATTAAAGGGAAAGCAGAAATCGGGGCTAATGAAGGGACAGCTGGTCTGGCATTGCCAGCTGGGCAGTGTCCCTGCTCACACTGCTGTGTGATCTTCTCTATTTGGGAATTCACCACGGTGGGTCAAATGCAGAGACTTTATGGGAGCGGTTTCCAATTAAATACTTGAAACCCCCTTGAACCTTGGTGCCACCAAAGCGATGGCATTCCCACTGTGGCCACTGCCCTCTGAGATGTTGGTCAGGAGCCACCAGTGCCCTGGTGAGGTGGTGAGGGGTGTGAACTCGCAGATGGCAGCTCCAGCTCAGGGTCACACCTCCACCAGCCTCTCTGCAGAGCAAATTAGCACCTCCTATGCTGTTAGTGAAAGGTGTAGCTGTGCCTCTGTGTGTGTGTGTGGCTCAGGCAGCTGCTCGTGACAAATATCTTACTATTTAAGAGCACCCTTAAGCCAGGTGCCTCATTTGGTATCATTCCAGGGAGTTTCCCCCCTCCTCTTATCTCCTCTCTGACGTAAGTTAAAATTCACTCCTCTGAACCTGAAGTCACATTGTCTGCTGGAAACTCCCTCCTTCCTTACACACAAGTGTCATTTAATTAACTGTGGGTTTCCTACCTCTCACTTGAAAATCTTGGCACCAGAATCAATGTCACAACCTCTATGTCTCCCTGATCCTTCAGCAAGATCTCCATTATTCCCACACAGTCCAAATGGAACTTGGGAACTAATTCTTCTTTCCTGCTTGGAAGGTCTTCTCCGTCCAACCCTAACACATTAGGAGTGAAAAGAAAGGAAACAAAGACCTACCTATGAGACAAATCCATTTTGGGAGGCTGTTGGGTGAGGCAGAAGATGGGCATTGCATTAAGGAGTGGTCTGTGTGGCCATTACACACCTAAAATTATGGCCACACCTTTGCACATGGCACTGGGAAAGTGGCAGCTGATTTATCAGAGGATGGGAGCATCACGCTGGACAGTACAAGGAGAAAGGGCTAAAAATCACCTGGGAACACAGGCAGCTGAAGTTTAAAACATTAACAAATTTGGCAATGTCTCCTGTTTAGCAGATCAGTGAGTATTGAAACAAAATGGGGCCAGGAGCTAATGGCATGGAAATATTTCTATTTGCACATTTGACTGGAAGGCAAAGCAGAGTATAGCTAATATATCTCCACCACTGACAGGAATATTAAGTTTTCTGTCATTTTGCTACCACAGCTACCTTTCTCAGCACGCATTCTGTCCTAGTTCCTATTAAGGTGAGAGCAGAATCAAGCTCATTAATTGTCTGCATTTTAGATATGATAAGAATGTAGTGGTTGGCGTTAATTAAACTACAAAACAACTCCTCTTGCTGCGGTGTGCATTCCGAGTTGGAGCAATTAATTCACTCACTTAGACTGATCAAGATTTAATTACCATCACTCTGTGCAATTACTCCATAATTAAAGTAATTTGGTTCATTCCACTCGCTGACAGTGTCATTGAACAGCCATTCATAGTACCAAAAGAAGTGATAATTAACTTAAAGAACAGCTCAAGGCAGTTTTACACAGACTTTTTGTTATTCCTAAATGTACCTATATGGGGAAAAGAAGCCTATCGTGTACTACAGGTGCTTCCCTAGTAAAGGGGTTCAGATGTTTTTGTGTTCAATTTTTCTCAGCCAAGGTACTGTAACAAACACAATTTGGGGGGAAGGCTCTGTAGCTGTCACCAGATAACACAGCGTTTCATACAGGCAAGCACAATAAAACCTGGATCCTTCCAGCAGTACAGACATTGCCTGCCTGTTTCTTGGAGATTCCTCATTAAGAAAGAAACAAAATTCTCAATAGAAAGGTCCCTCCACCCAGATAACTCTTCCAGCTCTGAGATCTTACCAAGTATCTTAGATCTTATCAAGTCCACAGTCAATGGGACCAAGGGAATGCAGAAGAGTCTCAAGGCTTTCAATGATCAGTGTTCTTAGTCCCCAGGTTTGTTGGCAATCACAGAATTATTTGGGTCAGAAGGGACCCTAAAGACCCTCCCATTCCAATCTCCTGCCACGGATAGGGGCACCTTCCACTATTCCAGTTTGCTCCAAGCCCCATCCAGCCTGGCCTTGAACAGTTCCAGGGATCTATAGGTAAATAGCTGGTCTTGGTGTTCATCTGTCTGGAACTGAATTTCGTGTTTATTTTATTCTAGAAAACAATGTTGCTGGTGGAATTGTTCCTCAAGAACAATTGGATGTGAATATTGCTGCCTATTTTCAGAAAAAGGCTGTTTGTACTCACAAGTACAAAGGTGGTACCAGAAGCGTCTGTGCTGAGCCCCCTTCTAAGAGGTCAAACTTATTAGACCAGCCTAATCTTTGCCCACTAATCTTCTAAAATGCCCATGCCAAGCTCTCTGCAGGGTGGGCAGAGGGAGAGGCAGACCTATCCATCTGTCCCCACTTTTGAAGGATGCTGGGGCTGGGGTGGCAGTGAAGACCTTCAACAGATTGTCCACCCATTTCAAAGTTAAACCTTCTCAGCCCGTGCACAGAAATTCAAAACATGATCTGTCACAGCCATTTGGGCATGGAGTATGCACCATTTGTGCCCACTTCTTTTTCCCCACCATAAAAGTGATGTTAATCTGGAGAATCACCTCAAACAAGTGGAAGCAGCACACACACTTGCTATCCAGGGACCTGGGCATGAGTTTCAAATCAATTGCTGGTATCAGCCTTTGCCAGGCTTCTCTACTGTCTCCATCCAGGCAGACATACAGGTCAGTATGAGAATTAGGGGTCCAGTTATTAATAAAAGCACAGACTTCCTCTCCTGGAAAGAGAAAAAGGCCTTTGGAGAGCATCACCCACCATTCTGAGTGGGCTGTGTCCTCTCCTCAAAGACCCGATTTTTTCCTCACCAGTATCTCAGGGAAGCCATGCCAGCTTGAAATGGCCAAGCTGAATCCACCCCATATTTCAACAGGACCATCTGTCCATGCTCAGCCTCATCCTGCTTCAAACAAACACAGCATCCTCAGTTTCTCATGTGTACATCTCATGTGTGCTCTGTAAGGAATCATGAAAGAGAATCACAGGATGGTTTGGGTTGGAAGGGACCTTAGAGACCATCCAGTTCCACCCCCTGCCATGGGCAGGGACACCTTCCACTAGACCAGGTTGCTCCAAACCCCATCCAGCCTGACCTGGAACTGGGTGTTGAGATGTGTGTTGAGGTGACCAGTGGCTGTGGCATTATGAGATGTATGTTCTCCTCTGGTTAAGCAGAAAGTTAACGTGTTTACACTGAAAGAGGGGAAATTTAGATGAGATAGAAGAAATTCTTCCCTGTGAGGGTGGGCAGGCCCTGGCACAGGTTTCCCAGACAAGCTGTGGCTGCCCCAGCCCTGGAAGTGTCCAAGGCCAGGTTGGAGAGGGCTTGGAGCAACCTGGGCTGGTGGAAGGTGTCCCTGCCCATGGCAGGGGGATCAGAACAAGGTGATCTTTAAGGCCCCTTTCAACCCAAACCATTCTGGAATTCTAAGGTGAGATGAAAACAAAGTGGTTCAAGCAGAAGGTGAGCAGCTGCTAAAGGGGGCTGTGTTCCCTGGCTCCGTGTGGCAGCAGATCCCGTGTGGCCCCACCGTCCTGTGACCCACCCTGGGAGGTGGCAGGTTCCCTGAAAACCCTCCCTCGGTGCTCTTCCATCAGCCATTAAATCTGCAATTCTCAGCAGGGAGAGATCTCCTCAGAAAGCTGAGCTGTGCCACGAATTATCCCCACACCTGCAGCATCCACAAAGCAAAGCCTTTCGGTCGGGCTCCCAAATGCTTGTTAGCCTTCCGTGACTCAGCAGTCGTTAAGTTAATGTCAGCTCTGCCCAGGGGAAAATCTTCAATATTTCTCTTTACTGAAAAAAAAAAAAAAAAAAAGAGGGGAGGGGGGAACCCACAAAACTCAAACATTATTTTTTAAGCTCCTAAAAGAGCATTACAAAAGAACGAAGAGGGAGAAAAAGGAGCCTGTGTAAAGATTGCTTACCGGAGCCCTTTTACAACAGTCAGCCACACAACAGAAATAGGTGGACATTAATTCATGCTAACCTTGCACGCCTAAATACCATTAATTCATCAAAACTAATAACATTAATTCCTTCAAAAAATGAGATTAAAGGCAGGCACCCCTTGCAGTCATAATCTGTGGCTGATGACACTAAAATGAAACCTCCAGTATACAAAGCTACCAGCAGAGCTTGCAGAATCTCATAAATTGCAGCTGGCAATACATAAATCCTCGAGACAATATACATTATTTTCTGGGGAGAGGGCGTCTGCAAGGCAATCACCAGGCAAAAAGGAAGCAAAGCCATAAAACTTCTCTCCCAACACAGGAGTTGTTGTCAGAGATGCCAGCTGATGTCAGATGATGCCCCTCGGACCAGTGCTTACCTAAATCTGTCAGGCCAGAGCAGGATTTAGGGCGCACGTCCTGGGAACCACTTTTGTTTTCAGTTTGCAAGCCCAACCAGAAGAAATAAAGTCTAACTCAGAGCTGGGGTGGGAGGCAGGGAGGCTGATCTCCTGGTAATGGGTACATTACCCTGGGTACACCACCCTACTGCTGATGGGTGTCTGGAGAGCTGGGAAAGGTCTTTAGCAGGACCTGCTGATGCCTCTGCTGGGTACTGAAGAGGTTTTAGAGTGGATAAGGGCTCAGCTGTGCATTGCTTCCTGCCCAGGGCTGCACCCACAGACACTTAAAAGCTTTCCTTTTGCTTTCAGTGTGTTTGCACCATGGGAACAGCAGGAAACTGTGTCAGGGGAGGTTTAGGTTAGATATTAGGAAAAGGTTCTTCCCCCAGAGGGTGGCTGGGCACTGAACAGGCTCCCCAGGGCAGTGGGCACAGCACCAAACCTGACAGAGCTCAAGGAGTATTTAGACAATGCTCTCAGGGATATGGTGGGATTTTCAGGGCTGTCCTGTGCAGGGCCAGGAACTGGACTTGCTGATCCTTGTGGATCCCTTTCAGGTCAGGATATTCTACGATTCTATGGACTTTGGCAGTGGGACAACCTCTCATCTGGTCCTGAAACATCCTGCTGCTACTTTTACTCTCATTTGAGGAGCGTGTATCTGATCCCAGTGCCTGTCTGAGCATCACCAGGGTTCTATTTAGATTGGGTCGCCCGTGAGACCCTGAGGTCTGTCACACATCCTCTCAATTCTCCCTGTTGTACCCATCTCATTTTTCCTTTCTTCCAGACTCAGGCAGAGCATTTTCACCTGCATCCAGCAGGATGGGTTCCTACACCACAGCCTTTGCCCCAGGGCTGCATTTTCCTGTGACTGCTGCTGGGAGGAGGACCCTGACAGCACCAGCAGCCCTCTAGGTGCTGGACCCACAGCTGTGTGCCACCTACAGCAGCATCTGCACTGGTTTAGGAGTCTCACTGACTCCACTTGGAAATAAAAGAGACATGGATAGGCCTGTGAGGGCGTTCACAACCCTGCAAATTCACAAATTCCTGTGTATTGCACTCAGAGGTCTGCAGTCCACAGATCACGGATAGCTGAGGGCAAGATCACCTACTAGTGGCCACAGAGAGGCAGAGATCCTTTCAGGAGGCAGCAGGATGCTGTTTTCCTGGCCAGCTTCCCTGGCAGCACTACCCAGGGCTTGTGAAGGGCAGCGACTGGTACCACCAACCCTCCGAGGCAGCACTGATACATCCAGAACACCGGAGGTATTATTTCAGATTAAGACCAGATTAAGCCCATTTAATTTTAACTCAGATTAAGCCCCTATTTAGAACCTGGCCCTGTTTCCTATGCAGCTGGGCTGACCCTCCCTCCCCCCTCCACCAGCACAGCATCACGGATGGGTGTTGGTTAGCACGCAGCCTCTCCCCCATCCTCCCAGCACAGACCAGTTAAAACACTGAGTTACTAAAATAAGGCTTTGCTTGCGAAAACTCTTGTAAGAGTAGAACCAAACGTGCATTTTAGGATGGGGTTTAATATCCTGTGGCTTCAGGAGGGACCCCGATGCCCACTGCAGTCCACGGGGGCTTTGGGCAGACGTGAGCACTGAGGAGCTGCACTGGTTTAATCTCTAAATAACGATGGAAGTGCAAGTGTGTGAATTACTCCAAATGAATGTATCACCCACACACGCTACGCTCTCTGCATATCTAATTACACAGCATTTGCTCCTGCCTTGCTTTTTAAGAAATACTCCACAATCCATCGGTGCCTTACAAAGAACTAATTACAACGAAATTTTAGGGAAAGAAGAGTTTTTGGGCCCTTTCAGGCTAGCTGGAAAACAGCAGCGGGAAGAACATAATCAACCTCGCTCGTTTTTCGTTCCTGTTTTCGTTACCAGGGCATCCCAAGGGTCCAAATCTAGACCAGACCAGGTCGTGTAAGGAGATACACACCCCCCCAAGACAAGGAAAAATCTCTGTTTCTGAGATGTAAGGGTGAAGTGCAGCACATGAGGGATGCCCATGAGTGCTCCCGCAGCGAAAGAACACGATGGTTTCTCTTTGACAGAAAGCTACGAGACTTCAAGGTTTCTTAAAAACAGCAAAGGCAGGTTTGGCAGCACTTATTTTTTTATTTGATAGATTTCTGGAGTAGCTGTTATTCTGACTTGCCCAGCACAGCCTCCATCCTAACCCTGCCTGTGATTTCAGGCGAGTATGAGGTGTGTTTTCACTTCCTATTGACTGGTTGTGTACTTCCCTCCTGCTAATCCCCTGTTAATGGACACTTTCTTTGAGCCAGCTGAGATCTGAGTTATGTTGTCTTTGTGCTTCTCGCAGATTTTATTACTTGGATATCTTTGTTTTCATTATTTTGAGATTTGGGGATTTTGTCCCTTTCCCTCGGATTGATTCATGCCATCGCAGCCCGGCTGGCCTCCCACAGCTCCTGTTTGCATTTGATCCAGGAGCGGTGGGAGAGCAGCTTCTGGGATGGAAACAGCACAGTCCTGCACTTCAGCCACCAAAACCAGGAGAAAAACCCGCTTTTGGCTTCTGCTGGAAAGCGCTTCTCGCTTCCAAAGCAAAAAAATAAAGCAGTTCTGCTGCTCCGTTGCTGGACTGGGCTGCACTGGTTTAAACTGGACTCTGCTTGCAGGGGCACACCCAGCAAACTGGAAACCACCCACAGTGGCAGGGAGGTGACAGGTTGAGTGGGAACCCCCCCCAACTCTGGTCCTGGATGCCAAGAGACTTCCAAAAATGTGGAGCCTGAGGCTGACAGAGCATATCCAGGTGCAAGCTGTCATGGAATCGTAGAATCCCACAATGGCTTGGGTTGGAAGGGGCCTTCAAAGATCACCTAGTCCAACCCCCCCTGCCATGAGCAGGGGCACCTTCAGCTACATCAGGTTGCCCACAGTCATGATTTGAGGAAGCCCAGGCAGCAGGAGATCCACTGGGCAAAGCCAGGGTTTTAGTGGGGGGAAAGGGCAGGCTTGGTGGGAAAGCAGAGAGGTGGGCACCCAGCAAAGCCACTGGAAGAGGGAAGACACACAATTAAAGACTTATTCTTCCCAATCAACTTTTCTCCTTCTGCCACAGCTCCAGGCAAAGAGCAGAGCTATAGGACCATTTTTTTTTTTTCATTTACATGTGTATATTTAGCCCCATCATCCTTAGGATGGGCACTAAGCCAGTCCAGGGAGGAAAGGCAGAGCAGTCAGTGTTGGCATAACTTGAGCAATCCCTGGAGAGCTGAGGTTACTCACAGGGAACTGGAGTGGTGGTATATCAGGTTTTCAGGACAAGCAGGAAGGTGTTTTCTGGTGCAGAAATCAGAAATCTGCCCACAGTTTCGGGAGACAAGGGAGAAATAAAACGCCTGAGAGTTCACCCAAAGGAATGTGGTTTGTGATTTCTCAGCCAGGGCACAGAACCTGCTGCTGTTCATGGCCAAGCTGTGGCCACAACATCCCTAGAGCTGAGAACTTGCTGTTTGCAGGCTGGGAGCTGCTTCCAGCTGAATGCCAGAGCCCAGAAAAGTCCTGGCATGTTCAGCATCCCCACTTTGTCTCCTTAGTGCCCTCTCCTCAACAAATCAAAAACTAATCTGATGTTTTGATGCTTCCTGAGAGAAGTTACATCTGTCAAAGTGACCTTTTGGTTAAACAGCACTAGCTGGCATTAATCCTATTATTTGATCATGATTATTATTTTTTTTTCAATCAACCCAACACAGCTGCCATTTAATCTGACTTTTTGCATCTTTGACTTCAATTTTGCACTGAGTGAATTGAAGTTCTGAGCTGGGGCAATGCCACGCTCTCAGAAGTGTGAAACACTGATAGCCACGGCATGGATCACCCCTCCTTCTCCCTCCTGGGACCTCACACTTGGCTCCCAGTCTGCACTGAGGTGGTCAGAAAAGTCAGCTCAGCATCGAGAAAAACAATCCCTTTCCAGTTTGTGAATGCATTGGATGAAATTCAGGGTTGTGCCTTGTGGTGCCCTCAGCTCCTCACAGCTAGATGATGCCACAACACCCCTTAACTTCTGCAAAGGAAGGAAGAAACGCCATGGAACTGCTGATGCCTTAAAAGAAACAACAAACACAGGACAGCCCTGCTCCAAGATTGATTTTAAGGCAGATAAAGATGAGGGCTAAAGCATTTCAAATCCAATCCAACAAAGTCCTTAAGCACATGCTTTAAGGCAAGCAGAGGAATAATGCCAGGGACTCAAGGGGGGTGTTTATCTGGTTTGTATTTATGAGGGCTCTTAAGTGCTTTGCTGGATCAGGGTGTCAGGTGTGAGAGGGGAAACACCCGCCTGTGACGACCTCGACACACGAGTCAGTTGGACAAACATCTCCCTGGTTTGGAGAACACTGATCCCACCTGAGGGCCAGGCATGGGTTGAGGGTCTGTTTGAGGTCCCTGCTCGCCTCAGTTTCGGTTTCTGGGTGAGGGAAGAGCTGGGTGCACAGGAGATTGTCCTGCTGAGCTGGTCCTGCTGAGCCCTCCCTGTATGCTGCACTGAACATGGATAGACAGGAGAATGGACCTGGATTAATCATGGACATCAACATGGGAAGTGACTTTACACAGGCTGATAGTAATAGGACAAGGGAGAATGGTTTAAAATTGTCAGAGGACGGGGTTAGACGGGATATTGGGAAGAAATTCTTGCCTGTGAGGGTGGTGAGGCCCTGGCACAGGTTGCCCAGAGAAGCTGTGGCTGCCCCAGCCCTGGAAGTGTTCCAGGCTGGGTTGGATGGGGCTTGGAGCAACCTGGGCTAGTGGAAGGTGTCCTTGCCCATGGCAGGGTGTTGGAATGGGATGATTTTTAAGGTCCCTTCCAACCCAAACCATTCTGCAATTCTTTGGTGGACATGGGCAACAAAGTTAGGTCTGAATCAACACAGGAACCTTCAGGGACCCACCTGGCAGCAGATGCCTGATGGCAACGGGAACCTCTGTTGGGACTGGGAATGTCCCAGCCCAGGCAGCGAGGAAGTGGCAACTGTTTACCAGGACAGTTCCCTTCCACTGGGCTTCCCAAGGGCCTCATCTCCAGAGTTCAGCCAACACAGCAAATCCCTTCTCCTCTTGCAAACCTCCAGATGAGCCGAGGCTGAACCCCTCTCCTGGGACCAGGGTGACAATCCCAGCAGAGAACGAGCCTTAGAAGATCCCTCTTTATTCAGGAGACACCGTCGGACGGTGCCTGGTTCTCCTGCAACTCTTCGTTTGTCCTTTACAAGGTTCTGTGATTTAAGAATGTGTGTTAAATCTTCTGCAACAATCAATTCAAATATACAAGTTTGGCTATTCAAATTACTTTTCCAAAAGTACTTTAAAATGCATTAAGTTATTAATTGCCTGCTGGCACTTTAATCAAACGGGAAAATTGACATAGCCAGAGGCATGTATTTTTGTGGAAAGGAAATTTATTTAAGAAGAAACAGCGGCTCTTACTGCTTAATTTAAACTGAGAAAACTGTGGAAAATCAACTGCTATGGAAAATTAATAAAACATTTCCAGCTGCAAACAGTGACTAATTGTACAAGATGAAGACTGCCTGGAATTAATAACTTGCAATCTTCTGTGTGAAGAACCCCCTACCAGTTCAATTTACTGGGAGATTAAATTACTTCTAAGTTTGCCATATTAAAACAGAACATGAATAAAATGTTAGTGAAAGCACATCTATTATTTACTGTCTGTGATATGGATATAATTATTTCCAAACAACCACAATGTGACGTGACTGGCAATATTTAAATTATTTGCTAGCAAATGTAGTTTTGCCACCTCGCTTCCTATTAAAAAAAAAACAAAAAACCACAGCCCAAATGGGTTTTCACAGATGGCATATTCCTGCCACAGGGAATTATCTCCTCATCCTGTGCCCCGTGGTGCCCAGCATCCCTGTCTTTTGGCTGCTCCTTCAGCACCAACGCCGGGCTTCCCCCACTGCCCCCGTGTCGCACGAACTCGGTGCCTCCTTCGCTTTGCTCGATTTTTATGTTTTATCCCCCCCCTTTTCAGGTCGACTGCGCTGAATACCTGGTGCCAACAGCAGCTTTGGCTGTGGTGGAGCATAATCAGGTGCATGTTTTCCCCGTGTGCGAGGGCTCCTTGCTGAACCCAACGCAGAGAGCTCACCTGTGGAGATGGAAAAACTCGTGTTTGTCTTTTTCAAAGCCTGCCAGGTTCATGGGGCGGGCGAGCCCGTTCCGAGGGAGTGGAGAAGGGGAGGGTGAAAAGGAAAAGCAAGGCAAGAGGGTGTTTGCTAAAACCCAAACAAAACCCAGCGGGATTTTGAAGCGGCCCAAGGAGAGGCAGGAGGTGGGAGAGCCACAGAGGATGGAGGAGTTGCCCTCGGGAACCCCCACTGGGGTGTTGTGTGGTGGCCCCACCGTGTTGGTGGGTGCTGTGATAATGCAAAGAAAGAGGTTGTGCAATGAGTGGTTTAGGTAAAGGAGATTTTCAAAGCACCAAGTGAGCTGGGAATGAGGAGAGACCACCTGGGACGTGTTTGGGGCTGATGTGGTCGACCACTGCCCTGCCATGAGATGCAAAAGGAGAGAGCAAGTCCTATGAGGAACATCTGAGGGAGCTGGAGTTGTTTAGCCTGGAGGAAAGGAGGCTCAGGGGAGACATTATCACTCTCTACAACCCCCTGAAAGGGGGTTGCAGCCAGGTGGAGGTTGGGCTCTTCTCCCAGGCAACCAGCAATAGCACAAGAGGATGTGGACTCAAGCTGTACCAGGGGAGGTCCAGGTTGGACATCAGGAAGAATTTCTTCATGAAAAGGGTTGTTAAGCGTTGGAAGGGGCTGCCCAGAGAGGTGGTGGAGTCCCCATCCCTGGAGGTGTTCAAGGAGCCACTGGACGAGGCACTCAGTGCTCTGGGCTGGGTGACAAGGTGGGGACCAGTCAAAGGTTGGCCTCAGTGATCTTGGAGGTCTTTTCCAACCTAAATAATTCCATGATTTTGAGTAAAAACCCTTCCAGGACCTTAATATAAAACTGAGAACCTTAAGAAAACCTCAAAACATGAAGCGTTGCAAAGAGACAGCGTGGGAGGATGTTAATGGGCTGCAGGGTGTCAGTCCTTGTCCTTCTGCTTGGAGAAGATGGGAAGAAGGACAGCATTCCCATTTTACAGAGGGGAAACTGAGGCATGGAGTGACCTGGACCAGCCCATCTCTGGACATGAGGCTGGGCCGTTGTGCTGGGCATCTTGCAGTCACAGACCTGGCAGAGACACCACTCCGTGTCCCTCTCTATCCATCCAGCCACTGAAGGGTGCTGACCCCCCCAGCAAAGACCCCTGACTGCTCAGGGAGGTAAGGACACGGAGAAGTGCTCTCAGGGAGTGATAAAAAGGGAAGAGAGTGACTGAGCTGGATGAACTGCAGCAGGAATCCACTCAACAACTCCTTCAAATAGAAATAAATTATTTACCATTAAACGGGACTGTAATTAAGGCTTGGCACAGACGTGATTAACTCCAAATAGAGCGAGGCAAAGCTGTCCAGGCAGCAGTGTCAGTGAATGACAGGACCAGCCACTACTTTCCAGCTGCTGTTGACACTTGGTGATAAGCAGCTCAGGTTTACAGAATCCCAGGATGGTTTGGGTTGGAAGGGACCTTAAAGATCATTCAATTCCAACCCTCCTGCCGTGGGCAGGGACACCTTCCACTAGACCAGGTTGCTCCAAGCCCCATCAAGCCTGGCCTGGAGCATTCTCAGCATCTCTGGGCAACCTGTGCCATGGTCTCACCACCCTCACAGCCAAGAATTTCTTCCTAAAATCCAATCTCACCCTGCCCTCTGCCAGTGTGAAGCCATTCCCCCTTGCCCTGTCACTCCAGGCCCTTGTTAAGTCCTCCTCTATCCACGAAGGAATGAGCTGTAGCTCAGATCTGTCCCTTGTTATAGAGAATGTGCCTGGATGGAGATGGATTCTCCCAAAGACACTTTCACATTCCAATAATTGAGTGTGGCACATTTAATCACCGTAGGCCTGTTGCTGTGCAAACCTGGGGAACCTCTCCTCTTGGTATCAGCTTAGACCTGATTGCCTAATTGCATTACCTGGGTAATTAGATAGAAATATGGTAGCCCTGTGCTGCACAATGGTGAGGATCCACTTCCTAAAGGAATTAACCTGGCTTTAATGTGGAAAACTTGTACACACACGCGGGCACACAGAGAGACACAACTTAACCCGGCTGTGATCGCACAGATTAGCCCATGGGGCTTGTTCCCTTAAAGAAATACTTCAAAATGACACAGGTTTGGATCCAAGGGGCCTGTCGTTTGGATCCCAGCAATCAGAGGTACCGGACACGTGGAAGCCACCACGCTCCCACCACCCAGCACCTCTGCAGGATCTCCCAGCAGCCCAGTCCAGCCCAGTCTGAGATGCTCCAGATTTGGATGCACTGGGCACGAAGGTGCATTTCAGGCTTTAATGCTGGCAAAGGTTTTGGGTGTTACAGGCTTCCTTGCTGAGCCATGCAGGTGTTTGGTTATTCTCAGAGCCACAGCATGTCCCCTGTGGTGGTGGCAGGACCTGGAGAAGATGGAGGGAAAGGTATTCCAGGCGTCAGGACTCACTGCAACCGTGCCTGGTTGCCACCATGCCCTGCTGTTACCATGCCTACTGCCACTGTGCCTTTTCTCAGCCAGGGAGGGGAATTAGCTCCACTCTGGAGTGGGTTCAAGAGCAAGGAAGAAAATAATAATCCCCTCCCCACCCCTGGCGGGGTGCAAATCTCACAAAACTGAGCGTCTGTAATGCTCACCTGGAGAGATGGTGAGGTTTGTC